>NW_009598260.1:0-21179 GCF_000690535.1 Cariama cristata | reverse complement strand
GGGAAGGGCAATATCGGTTTTGTATATTCAATTTCTATTCGTATTAGTTCTAATATTATTTATACTCTTTTCACTGTTACTGTTTTACTAAAGTTTGTTTTAATTTTCACACTCATAAGTCTATCTCCCTTTTCTCCTCTCCTTCCACTTCTGGGACAGGACAGGATTAACAGGAAGCATCTACCACCCGCTTTAAGCGCTGGCCCAGCCTTAAACGATGACAATTGTCACTAAATCTCTTTATATTTAAGTACAAATGTGTGTTTAGTTCACCTTAAGGGGTACAATAAGAATTCCCCCAACAGAATCCAATTTAGTCACTGACATGTTTCAAAATAGGATGTTATCAAAGTATTGCCACATTCTTTATTGAGGTTTTTCTCATATTAGAATTTTATATTGCATTTTTTATATTGCTATTTCTATATTCCATACTCTTCACTATACGTAGTAGTAAAGTGTTCACATTCTAATGATGTAAAATATTTTCATTATGTATGTAATTTGATTTTTTCTCTTCTGATTAGATCAAAATAGAGATAGAAATCAAATAATAATATTCCTCTGAAGTAACTGTATAGTGAGGTGTGGAGGAAGAACTTTTCCAGGAGGCACTGTGTGTTTGCAGGGCAGAAGAAATAGCTGATGAGCTTTTGGAGTCCCTGATGTCATAACATCTCCAGAAATTATGAAAAGCACAGTGCAGATCATCTGATAATCCTTTGAAAAAGCTGAATTCCTTGGTGTTTCATTACAGGAATTTTTTAATGTTTCTGTGCCGTTAATACAAAGCATAACACAAGCCAGCGTAAACTTTTGCTCTCTATATAGGCTGTAAGGAATTGATGATAACTTATTTTTAAATTTAAGGATATTTGTTTTAAAACAGTCAAAATTTGACCAGTATGTCAGCTCTTGCAAGACTAACAAACATGCAATATATTTCAATTCTTAGAAAAATAATCTTTCTCAAAAGAAAATATCCTTTATAAAGTACTGTTTTCAAAGACATGATATTTCAAAATTAATCATGGTTAGTAAGAGATTAGTAAGTGCTGGTACGTTGTATCAATATGTGAGTAAAAACTTTAAGAGATCACCTGTAATTATTTAATTTTCCTTGAATTAGTTAAAATAAATATTTCTGAACTTAATCTTAAAAAATGTACTCTTTGCTGTTCCATCAGAATGTATAACTTAAAGGTCAAAGCAAATGGAATTCAGTCTAAGTTCTGCCACAGATTTTATTTTTTCTATTAGGTACAATGAGTTTTGAATTAAGTCTGTTATCAGTAAGTAGGTTCATTGCCCAGCAAATTTAGACACAAAATTGTTTAAACCGAGACTTTCTTATTAAAGTATGAGTTATTTTAATGCCCCCTCATAAAATGTGTTTAATTCAAAATTAATGAAAGAGCTCATAGAGGACAAAAAGAAAATACTGTCTTTTGGGTTTGTAATTAATTTAATATTTGTTTAATGAAATTAGAATATTATTTTTCTAATAGTCTCTCTTCCTTTTAAAAAGTGACTTAACAACTGGAATGAATATGATATTGAATTAAAGAAATTAATTTCAAGTAATGAATTCAGTCTTTTCAGTTTAACTAGGTTTTTTATATGCAAGAGCTTTTAAGAAAGACATTTCCCCATGTATTTTCAGGAGTTGATCTTAATAAATATTGGGTGATTCTATGGGTTAGTACTATCTTTTCTGAGGATCTATGATCTGCTCTAACTTCTGTATAATGAAAGAAAATAGAAGAGTTCTCCTATTCAAATAAAAACTGTTTAAATCTCAAATCAGGTCTACTTAATGAATTCCTAGTATAAAAGACATATTTACTTGATTACAAAACAGCTGAAATGGCCATATGGTTGAACCATCAGGCAGGGAACAAAGTAATTGTCCCATGGATAACAATAATGTGAACACTCTCTTGAAATATGCAGCATCATTTCCAAGTTTGAAGTATTTTGTCATGTCATAATTTCTCAGTGGATTTTCCCTAGCTTCTAACTTATTAGTGAACATCATTGTGTTACTCTTTTCCATAAAGTTTCTTCTATCAATCACATGTATTCTAATCAAAAGTCAGGGGTAGTACAAGAAAACATTTTTTACAGTTTCATACAGATTGTTACTCAATCTTATTGTTAGTATATGTAGGCTTATTCTTATGTGTCTATGCTTTTAATTACACTCTTAATAGTATCTATAACACTGAACTATAAAAAAGAAGAATTTTCACATTCAGTGGCAATAAATAATCACCTCTACTTAGTATTTAAAAAAAAAAAAATGAAAAAAAAAATATGATTCCTGGTATTCTTTAGTTAAATAAGAAAGAATAGTCAACTTTGAACACTCCACTCAATGTATGCAGCTAGTATATTTAAGGCAGGCTTTTATAACTTTTCCTTTCCACTATAGTTAAAAAAGCAGTGCTTGTAAAAAATATTAATTTTATAATTGGATTGCTTATCTATTGCCATGTAGTTCTTTATTGCTTACAGAGAAAAAATATTTAGGTTGGTAGGAAACATGTGAAACATTTTCTTTATTTTCTTTTTTCCTCTATCCTGAGTAAAAAACATCGTTCTCTGTAATTACAGCATATTTGTATTGAAATCGCTTAACATACTTCACATTTACTCCCCAAATTTAATTAAAGTAATCTTTAATGTTAAAAAGAGTGTGAACTAAAAAAACTTCGGGACAGAATAAGAAAGCATATTGTTACATGTCAAAGTGTCAAGTAGATTAGAAGTTACAAGGTCTTCTGAAGGTAAGGTAAAACATGAAAACTTAATCTGAAGAGATGAAAACATAACTACAATTAAAAAATATATAAATACAAAAATTAGATTCCATTTGAAAAAAACAATACAAAATTTAGATAATGATTTGGAATAATAAAAAACTTGCAAAAAGTCACAATTCTGGAAGATGCAGATGTAACAGTAAGTAGCAAAATAAATATGAGTTTATTATGTCTTTGTGGCAGAAAAGAAACCTATAGGTTTTGGAATATACAAGCAATTGTTTCAAGAAGAGAAATTTCTAGAATATTTACATGGAAGTTGCTTATCGACCAGTATAAATGTTATTATATCTACTAGAAAAATAGAAACATTATGAATAATTTGAAGAAAAAAACAACAAAGATAGAAGATTAAATACTCATTAACATGGTAGTCTTAAGAGTTGCTCTTAAGGGGAATAAAAGGCATCTTACAAACATTTGAAGTTAGCCTAAAGCCAATACTTGCTTGACATTGAGAGAGAAAAAATTCAAGGTCACTCTGTGAAGAGGTTTATTTGTCAACTTGGCTTTTCATAGCAGAAGAAAAAGTATTTATAAATAGTAGATTTCTATTCAGTTATTTGATTAAAAAAAGAAGACAACATAACAAAACAATTTGTCTCCATCCTTATTTCCTATTAATGTATACATCAGAGCAAGGATGCACTCCAAATTCCAATACTAACACTATCTTTAAAGAATGATATCTACCAAAGTAGATACTATGTATTTAACATATGACCTTTACCTTCTTGTTTAAGACTGCAGTGGTTTTAGACTTAGCAGGATGTTCTGAATAAAGGTTACAACACACCATGTGAAGTTTGAGGACCATGTAAAACTAGAGATGCAAGCGGGCCCAAACAGCAATGTATTCATTCTCTACAGTCTTTACTTTCAAGGTCTTCCTAGGTGCTTTCTTTTCTGACTTCGTATGAAAGTTTATGCTGCCATTTTACTCAGCCAGTGTGCGGTTATTAAAAGTTACTCTCAGTTTGCAAGACAGAATGCTACGACCATAACCTCTGCTTTCAAGAGAGCCTTTTAATTCTCATTCAGTTCTCTTCTTTTAACTGAGGTTGGACCTACATCAAGAAGGAATAATATCTTCATGCCCTCAAACATAACCTCTTCATTTTTCCCTACTGCCTTTAGATATCATTCTATCCTTGTCCCAGATGTACAACAAGGTCAAAGTCATGGTCCCTCCTACACTGTTACTCACAGATGGCCTCGATGTGGGAATCCTATGGTATTTCTGATCCAGATTAGATAGTCTTTCAAGTTGTGTGACTGAACTACAGATGAAATTTTCCATGAAAAAAGATGGTGTCAGGACTTCATATTCCCTCTGGAAATCTCAGAAGCTTAATCTCTCTCCTTTGTTGTGGGTTGTCTGAAATTTCAAGTAATCTTTTCTGTGCCAATAAGATCCTTCCTAAGGATTTAGTCTGCCCTGGGGATTTTTCTTTGCTTCCCATTCTCTGGAAAGGTTTGAATTTGAATTCAATAATAATTTATATGAGAAATGTAAAAGCTAGATTTTTGTCTTGGGTTCTTTGTCTCTAAATCTAAATAAGCACATCCCTCTAGTTATATTTTTGTAGAAGTATGTTTTCATTCCCTGCGTATTTATTAGCTATGGTGTAAATGACTAAAACTTAAGTTTCTTCTGTTTTGAAGTACAGTTCATAAATATCAAACAAGCAAACTTATTCTGTAGTTTGATCTGGTATATTGAGAATTCAGATGGGGTAGCTGACTAAATCGATTTTTTTTGTTGAAGATAAGAAAACCAGATGGTTCATCACAGATTAATTAGTATTCAAAGGGACTGTATGACCCTCAGCTATGCATCCAAGGTTCTGTATTTTCCATGCCCTTATTCATTCAGCTTTTTTCATATTTTTTGTAAAGTATTTTTATGTTGAAATAAAAACTCTAAAATAAAAATCCTACTGAATTACCTGAACATTCTAACATTTAATATTTTAGAGTGAAGTCACACTAAGAAAAGCAAAGCCCCCCAAAATTAAATAAAACAGAACTCACAACTTCTTTTCCTCTGTGCTTCTTGACCCTTACAGAGAGCATGAGTCAATAGACATAACTGAAAGTCATTAAATTCAAGTTATTTCAGATAAATGTGTAATAACACAACCAAAAGATGAAGTGCTTCCAAAAGGGATGCTGCTGTGATTTCTTTCTTAAACTTGAGAATCACACACACACACACATACAGATATCTGTTTCTGAATTTAGGTTAAAAAGTGATGGTCCTAAAGAGGACTTTTGTCTCATTTATCAAATCATGAACAAAGGAGTCTTCTATATGTGGTAATTCTGGAAATAAGTTTAAGGTTAAAAGAGATGATCAGGCTGCTTCCACTTGTAAACATTTTATTTCAATTTTGTGTCCATTCATTCTAGTTTGGATGAACTATGTCATTTTAAGATTAAGCTTAGAAATACCTGTGGGGCTAGGATGGACTGAAAAAACTCCTCCCAAATCTTTCATCTCAGTCTTACCTATTGCTAAGTAAAAAAAAAAAGAATAATCTTATTTGTAACTGAAAAATAAGAATGAAAAAAAAAAGAAGTTCTATAATATTTTTCCTATTCTGAGGTAGTAATTCTAAAGTAGTAAAATAATAAAATTTAATGACCTCAAATAAAAGGGTTATTCTGTCCTCAGATTTTATCATCTATACAAGTCAGAACCATAGAAATGTTTACTTGAAGAGGATTCTAGAGATGTCTTGTGCGGCATCCTTGTGAAAACAGGATTATCATCAAGGCTAAATCAGATCAGCTATGCCTTTGTCTGTCTGAAACATGAAAAACTCTATAGACATGTTTTCTTCTGCAGCCCCTCTGGACAACCTTTTACAGTGATGAACTTTCTGCCTAGTGAAAAGGTTTTTCCTGATGTCTAATCTCAGACTCCAAAACAGCAACTTCTGACTCTTGGCCACTGCTACCTCATCTACCACTACGGAGAACAATTTGTCTCTGTTATCTTTGTAACTGCCCTTCAGATAGTTGTAATGACAGATCACCAGTCTCCTCTTTACCAGACTGACCAAGCCAAGTTCCCTCAGCTTGACCTCCTTCATAGGACGGGCTTTAGGTCTCTCACTATCTTGATATCTGTCGACTGGACCATGTCCAATTTCTTGACATTCTTTTTGAGGCACTTCTGTAGTGGTGCCAGGTAAAATAAAACTGGACACAGTGTTTCAAATGTAACCTCCCCAGTGCCAAGACGAGAGGGTTAATAATTTCCCTCAACTTATTTGTTCCTCTCCTCCTAATGTAGCCCAACATACACTTTGCTATGTCTGTCATGAAAGTACACTTCGGGCTTATGTTTAGCTTGGTGTCTGCAGTAACACTGAGGTCTTTCTCAGCCAAGTTTTTATTCAGCTATTTTATTTCCAGCCTGTACTCAGGCAGATAGTCATTCTATCCAAGGTACAGCACTTTGTAGTTTTCTGTGCTGAACATGAAAGTGTTTCTATTGGTCCAGTCCCCAAATTTGTTAATGCCCCTTCAGATTGAGTATCTATGATTCAGCACAACAGCAACTCCCCTTAGTTTTAGTATAATTCAAAATTTGTGAATGGTGCATTCATCTTCATTAAACAATATGTGACATAGCATCAACTACTGGGATACTTCAGGTGTTACTGGATTTCAAGTCATTTGTTACTATTGTATTAGCCAACAGGCCATGAACATGTTTGTTGCTTGGGTTGTATTTTATTTTCTATCCAGGACATTTGTTTGCATCAACAATATCTATTTTATGTTCATTCATTCTTAGAAAGAAACAAGAGAACCAGATGCATAGCTTTCGGTTGTTTTTCTAAGAAATATCAGGTTCCTATTATCTGCTTATTAATTTCTTATGATATTGTCAGGCCACAGTGCTGGTGTACTGGAGGCCACAGGGCTACCCACTGCAGCCAGCAGGACAGTGGCTTCACCAGCCAGGGCCTGTCCCACTGCCTCCAGCAAGGGCACAGGCCAGGTTGAGAAGGCAACTGGGGGCAGCTTCCACATCAGGACATTAGGCACCTTCCTGGGGGTGGGGATGGGCTGAGGCTGAGCCGGGCTGTCAGCCTGGGCGTGGGGATAAGAATCAGGCTCAATGAGGGGAATCAAGGTCAGAGAGAGCTCCAGGATGGCCTGTACACTGAATGAAAGTGTGGCATTGAACTCTGAATGCACCTTCCATGAATGGTAGATACAGGTATAGTGTTCCCTTGAAAAAGGTAGTATGCTTTTGGTGTTAAACAACTGAAGGTTAGGGAGTGAGCTCCAGCATTAGACTGCTGACCAGCTGCAATATCTATTTGTTAGTTCATTCCTTTGTCCCACTTTGGAAAACAGCTTCTTTGTTGTGTTTTTTGGTTGGTTTTTTTTTTTCCCCTCTTGAAAACAAATCTATGTAGAGATTGTTATCCCTAAGCAGCATAGACTTGGACAGTCCATCTTGGGCCAAGGATCAGACCTTGGCCCTCCTTTGTTTTGTAGTGTAGAAATACTTATATAGACTTCCTTCTAGTGTCTTGGATGTCCAGTTTAATTTGTAGACAGATAACAATGACAGCCTCTCCAGTCTGTCCAGATAACTTACAAAGACTGAAAATCTAGTTTCAGAGAGAGAAAGGGACAACCCCACTGTAAATCTTCCATTGTAGACAATTTCAGCATTTTGTGTTTGTCATGTAGGGTTAACTTTTTTATTGCTCTGTTCTCTTAAAGACTTGTGCAGATAATAAATTTGTAGTTACAGGCTCAGGCACAGGTAGAAGGTATCTTGGGGCCCTAAACATACCAGGCAGTTTTCTAAACTAGTAGGCACATCCAAATAGTCTACCCACTGTCTCATGTGTTGACAGGAGGCTAGTGATGCACTGTGTTCATGGCTCTTAAGCAGTCTGATGTTCTGTACAAGACCATGAATACTGCAGAATGTGTTATAGAGTGGGCTGGTTCTGATATCCTAACAGGTCACATTCAGCAAAGCTAATTTGAATAAAATAAATAATGTAAATGTTGATGTGAACCATATTGACTTGTTTTTCTTATGCAACAATAGTAGGAAACAGATATTAAACAAAATTGCTTTTTTAAAAAAAAAGTCAGTTATGCAAGTGTCGTAGTTAATACTGTTGAAAATATCATCTCTGCATCCTTCTGTTTAACAATACGAAAACGTTTCATCATATTGAACCTTTACCTACTGTGTAATTCAGGTGTTTTTACAGAGTACATATTTTCCCACATACATGTGCAAAGCCCAGAACATGAAGTGCTGATGAAGTTTTAGGTGAACACTGAGACTCACACCAAGGTCTGTCCAGAAGCAGTACTTACATGAGCAAAATGTTGTATGGACTCAACAAAATGTTGTATGAACTCAAGTGTACTATTTCTGTGCCCAAAATTTTATAGTCCCATGTTACCGTGGCCAGGAGTCAGCTGTCAATTTTACTGATCATTCATCAAAAACGAAAAAGAATATATTCTATGTCCCGTTGTACAGAATAGATACAGTCAAAGATTCACATAAATAGGGTTACACTGATCATATTTGACCCCACTTTGGTGGAATCATTTTATAATTCCTTCAGTGCAAATTTCACACTCTGCTTTAATTATCTTTTCTGTGTTGGTTGTGCTGGTTTTACTTACACTTTCATCATCTCCTTTACTAATGAGTCTTAAAATGTCCTGTCCATTCCTTGCCTACTTTCTACCCTCCACCACATCTCTTTTTTCCTTAGTTCTCTACCTGCAGTCAATAGTGATATGGCAGTAATACCTTCAGGCAGGATACCTCAGTTCAGACCAGATTTAGCACTCCAGATTTAGCACTAAGGCCTTACAGGTAACAGGACAGTAATAGACTATTACAAACTTCTAGAAATAAAGCAAGTCTTTCACAATGAAAAAATTAAATTGAAATTGGTATTTCCCTTATTTTTTCATCCAATAAGGAAACCAACATATTATGTCACAACTATAGTCAGATTCAAACTGCCAACATTAAGATGTAGCTTTTATGATGGATATGGAGAAATCCACCCTAACACTCTGAAGCTAAAATATTACCACATGCAATATGACAATCAAACACATAGTTCTGGTACAAGTTTGAAAGCCTGAAGAAAATCTGCTCACCTTTAGATGAGTTATTTGTGGCAGTTTGCTGTAATTCACTGAATAGGTATACATTAGAAAATTTTAACTGAGTTCAAGAAAGTTCTTCATTTGTTTGTCAGATGAACTTCTGTGATTATTTATTTTTTCCCTCTAGAAATGCAAAATTGTTTTCTGAGGTATTGACCTTTAAGACAAAGAAGTCTTTCTAAAGAACTAGAAAAAAAACCTAAGCTGACATAAGTGATACAAACTTTAAAGGAACTAATAGGAAAAGATCCTGTTGCGGATGTGAAAACACATAGACTCTTCTTTCATCATTGTATTTTTATCATTATTACATGAAGGCAGACTAACATAAACTCCTAAATGTTGCAAGACTTAAAGGATCTAGCAAGTAAATTCTGCCTCAAAATTAATGTAGACTCTTGGGGCAGCAGGATTCCTCTTCCTTGACTCTGGACATTCAAATATTCAGTGTTAGGTCATTTTTGGTCACAATTGACCTACACTCACTTTATAGGCAATAGATAGATTGGTAATCTCCCAAGGAAATTAATCTGGTTTTAGACCAGAGTTTCAAAAACTATCAATTACCATACGGAGTCTTTATTTCTCCTGCTGACTCTAAGAGGAGTCTAGGATGATTAGCATAAAAGTAGACCTCAGAACCCATTTCTGCTATCCGCAAGTAAGGTCTAATTGCAGTTGAGATGCCGTAGGGTGTCTGCGATGTTCTTGGCATATAAAAAAGAAGGACAATTTCTGTTGTTCTGAAAGAACAGCTGGATGTGAGGTAGGATATCCAACCATCTCAAATGTTTCTAGGTGCCTATGTGTGGGCAATTGAATTTAAAGCCCCAGATTTTCAGATATCTGAAGTCAGGGCAGACATACGCTATCCAAAGTTTAAGGACAATCAGTCTCAGGTTCTTAAAGCAATTCTTAATAAAAATACTTTTCCTTTCATCACAATCTGTTAATCAAACCCATTTCTCTGAGATTCATAGGTGGTGCTGACAGTGTGCAAGATGTGAAGGTGATTTGCAAAGATGTTTTGTTATTTTTATAACATTGCTCCATTTAAATTAATATAATGAAAGCCCATAGTGGGATAGCCAGGGCTATCAAAGTCAGGCATCAGACACATCCATGCTATATCATGTAGAACCATTACAGAACATTTGTTATATGACTGGTGTTTCAATGGTATTTAGTAAATTGGAAAAGGAATTAGATTAAATTCAAAACTAGTAGGAAAAGGCAGATACTTCATTGCATTTGAGGCTGTATTCCTTTACACCATGTTTATACGTGGCCCAAATAATTTCATTTTGCTTTTATGGCACTTACCCACTGTTAGAAATGTTAAAAATACTTCCCTTGATTGCTTTTTTATTTCATTCGTCAAAGCTGTTATCCCTTCATAGACTATAAAAAATACTTAATGAGATTATTTGTTGTGGTTTCTCTTCTTAAAGAACTATCAGCGTACACAGCTTGGTAAAGGGCATCATTGTGTGCCTGTATTTGATAAATAAAAATAGATTTTGTATCAGCCACACAGTACAGTCGTGGTCATGAGTTGGTATAACTTCTTGTTTTATCATTAAAACCTTTTACTTCAGTCCTTATAGTTTCTAAGTATCCTGAGACATTTTCCAGCAGAATACATTAATGCGTTATGTTACTCACAGGACAATAGACTGCTTCTGATATGCTTTTGATGTGTTAAGTATTTTCTTGGATGGGAGAAAGATTGCTCAGCACAGAGTATAATTAATTTAGCAAAATAAATGTCTCATCCTCAGAGTCTCCATCTCTTTATACTTTTTCTACTGATGCTTAGTTTTACATGTTACTGCTTCTATACATTTACTACGAATTGTTTAAGAGAGTTGTATGAAATAACATTCATAATTAAGTTATTCTCCTATTCTTTTTGTTTTAACCAAAATGTTATCTAGTACTATAATCAATATATACAAATTTTAGATTGCACTGCCTTTTCCAGTAGTGATTGTCTTTAACATATGCTAGTTTAATTAACTAAATTACTTCCTTAATTGATCAGTGTCTTATTCTAAAATCAAACTCATTTTCTTCCACTCCATACTTCAACACCCAGGCAATTCAAGATCACTGTGTATGGCCAAGTCTTCCATGATGTCTACACTACAAAGGGAAAATATAACAATGTACTTGGATCTATTGCAAGTATATAATGCTAAGCTTGATGGTTTTCTTGATAAGAAATTTTACAGAAAATGGGAATACAGAAAAGCTGCTGACCTGGCTTTATTAAATCATTTTGTGTAGTAAAACATGGGATATCACACTAGCTATTTTAGAGAAGGTGAGAATTGGTAAAAGAATTATGTGATGCAAGTGGTTTATGAGATGGAGGGTATGCTGCAGATGGAGGTTACTAGAGGTATTCAAGCAAGAAGGACCCCAAAACTGGTTCTGTTTAATAGTTTCATAAATTAATCTTTTTGAGAAAAAAGAGTGTGCAAAGGAAAGTTATTTGTGACACAAAGCTGAAGAAAATCAACTGTATCAAAGAGAATCAGAAGACTGGCTGGAAAGTGTGAATTTACCTTGAGAAACAGACTAATAAACATGAAGTAAAAATCAATACTACAAAATATGAGAAGGAGTAATTGGAGTTTAGTAACAAAAAAATCTGCTATAAAATGAGACCTTATTGTGGGAAGTGGCTATCTGCACAAGAACCAATTTGAATTCAGAAGTATCATAGGCACAGTTACATATTCCCAATTCAGGTCTGGCAACAAACTTTCTTAGCAATCATGCATCTTCATTGTATTCTTGGTGTAACTCAGGCTAATCCTTTAGTATTCCTAATATGTTTTGAATTAATCAAACTTGGAAGCAGGTGAGGCGTACTGTGACAAGCCTACTGATGTCCAGTCCTTCAAGGCTGGATCAAAGTGCTCATGGAAGAATACCATACTATGGTCTGAGTTTTCATCCTAGGTCATGCTCCGCTCCTTGCTTACAAACAATGTGGAAGTTAGGCAAAATTGAAACTGAATAGAGGTTGAGTTATTTGCTTGATTGAAACATAACCGTTTGCACTGCATCTGAATTTTAAGCTA
The DNA here is from genome assembly GCF_000690535.1 of Cariama cristata. Lineage (NCBI taxonomy): Eukaryota > Metazoa > Chordata > Aves > Cariamiformes > Cariamidae > Cariama > Cariama cristata. Next base: position 9,079 of record NW_009598260.1, on the reverse strand, counting down.
TGAGTTTGGATACATGTCTTCCCCAACAGCTGTGACATTTCTGAAGTCTGCATCCTGCCCTGCTCTGAAATTTATGGTTCTGAGTTCTGATGTACTGCTCACAACTGTGAAATAAGACACCCTAAAAGAACTTTTTCCTTCTTTTTTTTTTTTTTTTTTTTTTGTTTTGTTTTGTTTGTTTTGTTTCTTTCATTCTAGGAAAATAAAGACAAAAGCAATTATGAGAAAACAGAATGCAAATGGATTGTTAGGGGTTGCTGAATCCAGTAGCCCAATGGAGGTGAGGCTCATGCAGCTCCATGTCTCCAGATCCAACCCATAGTGAAGCTGAGCATGCGCTCCCAGTAGGTACACACATGCAGAGGCACACACACACATGTACATATGTATATAAACATAGACTCATTTAGGCTGGAAAAGTTCCTTAAGATCATTGAGTCCAACTGTAAACCTAACACTACCAAGTCCACCACTAAACCATGTCCCTAAACACCACATCCTGTTTGCCTCTCTGGCTGAGCAGGATGAAGGTGCCTTACCAGGAATACATGTACATATGTGCAAAGTGGATCCTTCCAGTAGCTGAGCTCAGACACTCAGTCCACCCAATAGGTGCCCCTGGATCCCTGCCTCCCCAGTTTCTGGCACAAGGACATAGAAGCCCCCAAGGCCGCATCCCTACTGCAGTTGTTGGTACATCCCCCCTTTGCACACATACAGCCCCCCCTTGCTGGCCCCAAACACAGGCTGTAGATCCCTGCAGTAACTGGGCTCAGACACACAGTCCATCCAATAGTAGCCGGAATCCTCAGTCTTCCCAATTGTCTCTTGCACAGAGGCTTGGGTAGCCGTCTGCTCCCGTGGTCTCACCCTTACAGACACTTGCATACCCCTGGCTACTCCAGGTAAAACTCAAGTCCACTCAGTCCAATCTCTCTGGGGTTTGGCACCATGGACACAGGAGCCCTCCCGACAGTGGTCTGAATGTACTTGTCACCCAGACCTGCACACATACCCAGGCACACACCAGACAGAGAGTTGCTCAGTCAGGAAAACAGTTAAAAGTAGAGTTTCTTCAGGCAGGACAGACTGGGATGATTAGACACAGGAAATGGCCAGATAAACCAGTACATTTTCAAGTACTGACCAGCAAACTGCTTATACATAGCTGACCCCTTTTACTAATTATCTATTTTCCCACATTTGTTCCTCACCCAAACCACTTTGATCCCTCCCTTTTCTGGCTTTCATTTCTCAATTAAACATCCTATCATAAGTCTTGCGTAATTTCAAAATGCTCTTCCTCTGCAGAGCAACCAATGAGCGGATGTGGTCAGTCCATACCAGCACCTTTCTGCCACTCCTTCCTCCTCACGCTTTTCCCCTGTTCTAGCACGGGGTCCTTCCATGGGACGCAGTCTTTCAGGGAATATTCACCTGCTCTAGCATGGTCTTCTCCACAGGCTGCAGGGAAATGCTTACTCCAATGTGGTCTGCTCCAGGGGTTGCAGGGAAATCTCTGCTCTGTCACTTGGAGTACCCCCTCCTCCTTCTTCTCCCACCTTGGTATCTGCAAGGCTGTTTCTCACACTGTTTCCCCTCACTTGTCTCTCTGCTGTGCAGTGTTTTCTACTCTTTCTTAAGCACATTTCCCTGAGGCACCACCATCTTGGCCAAGGGGCTCAGCTGTGCCCTGCAGTGGGTCCTTTGGAGGTGACTGGAACCATCTGCATGGGACAATCCGAGCCTCTCCTTACAGAGACCACCTCTGCAGCCTCCCCACTACCAACACCTTGGTACTTGCACGCTATACACACCATTTGCCCTGTACCTCATGTGCAGGGAGGTGAGCTTTTTATCACATAACCTAACAGAAATAATTACCAGGGATAAAGAACATTTATTTAAGCTAAAGGACAATGATGGCAGAAAAGCAAACAAATATTCACTGATTGAGAAGAAGTTTGGATGAGAAAACAGAAGGCAGTGTTAAAAATCTTAAAGTATATGGATTCTGGAAGAACCTTCCCATGCAGTGACAGAGAAAAAAAAACTAACTGCATTTTGTATGTATTGATGAACAGGTTTATTTAGTAGGTTGCTGGCAATTGATGGAAATGCAGCTCAGTGACTCTGAAGGTTTTCTCCAGTTGTGCATAATACTGTAGAACTTAGAGGTCTCCTAGGAAAAGCTTTGGAGATCCCTTAGGAGGTCTTTGTACAAAGGCTTTTGAAACGGAAATGCGTTACTTTGGAAAATCTGGTATATCTTCACTTTTTTTTTCTTTTTTTTTCTTCTTTTCCTCCTCCTACTTCATTGAGACCAATTTTCTAGAGACTTTATCTTATCCTTAACTGTGCTACTGATCAATATAATTTTTGCATTTGGGGAGTGGGGGTGGAGGATAACATTACCCTTCTAGCATCTCAACCTATAAACTAATTTTAAACATTCACTTCATTTTATAGGTGGTTCTGATAATTAAAGTTTCTTCTTATTCTGTGTTGTGCTTTATATTTCATCATATTTCAAATCCCAGAAGTCTTTACAAAATTCTAGGACTTTAAAAAACCCACACTTCATTATATTTCATCTTAATGAGCATTAGTTTACCCATCTTCATAAATAAAGTACTCTGCATTGCCTATACAGCAGTATTTCCACATGAAAGATGGTATTATTCATTGCACTGAATTTACCTTTCCCTGAAGAATAAAAAGGAAGAAAGATTCCTGTGGTTGTTTCTCCTCCCTTGTCAATCTTGTCTGTGTTTACTTTAATCATGCAGAAGCTAAGAAACTGTCATCCTACTAGACTCAAGACTAATTCCCTTAGAAACTGAGATTAAATGATCAACAAGGCATGCAGGAAAGTACTAAATAAATTGTATTCAAGTGAACAGACTAGAATGGCTGCCTGCAGATTGCTCCTTAATATAATTCCAGCATAATCAAAAAGCAGGACCACATGTAAAGAATTACTGTCAGCAGTGGTGGGACTAGATCTCAGCATGGTGGCTTCAAACAAATGCTAAATTTTGCCTATGCATTATGAAACATTGTACTGAAACTGCATCAAATGTTAATGGAGCTTTCCAAAATTGGTAACATAGATTTCAGCCCAAATCCAATCAAATACATACGTTCAGCTTGAGCATACACACATGAACACATAGACACACATAATTAAAAAACTATGCAAGTATATAAGCAAAAACACATACATGGACAGAAGAGCTACCACTAAAAACCAAAACCAAAACCAAAACCAACTATTGAACAAGGAAGCAATTACAACACAAAACAGTGTGCAAAAATTGGGGGGGGGAGGGGGAGGCAGTTTCAATTTCAATTTATGTACACTGAAACAAACTTTTCTTTTTCCAAAAACTAATTTTGTTCTTTTGTTGAATGGAGATATTTTAAAAGCTAATGTTGTCTAAAGTAAAGAAGCGTAACAGTTTGTTCAATTAATGTGCTTCTGACTTTCACACAAGATATAATAGGGCTTATATATCACACAAAAGAAGGGGAAAAAAAAGTTAGCGGAGATTTTTATTTGTATTTCTCTAATTTAAGAAGTTTGTTGTAGATTTTTGCATGAGGTATCAGTTCTGAGAATAATCAACTTTAATGAATTGCATTTCATAGAGGTGCTGAAAGGCTCAATTTCTAGTGTTTGGTTCAGCTAGTGTGCCTCTGCATGTTCTAGACAACTCACTTCATTTTGAAAACATGGATGATTATATCCTTTATGACATAGCTTCATATTTCCTGAGAATAAGGCTTGACTCTGCAGCTATTGCTATTGTCACAATCAGACAATGAAAGGATAACATTTTTAAGGACTTTATCTTACATTAAGCTTTTAGTACAGAAGTTCAGTCCTATACAGGCTTGGGTAATTTATACTTACTCGTTCAGGACAAGGAACTGTATCTTTATCCATGAATGTGGCATTAAACATACAAAAATAAGTTGTCAGGCATACAATTGCAAAAAAGATATGAAACTCAGGTCAGGGAGTTACCTTGGTTATAGAAAGAAAATGCTAGGATGGCAAGAAAGTCAGTCCGAATAGTTACAGCCTAACATTTTTATAATGGGGAAATAAAAGAGAAAATTAAATTCTGAAGCACGGTTTGTCCAGGAAAGTTGCATTCATTTTACACAAATGTTTTTATTTATCATAAATAATGACTAAACCATCCTTTCCTGGAAGAACATGAATACTGACTCATCTATTTATTGTGACTACAATATGTCACAAAAATGATTTACTCAACAGAGAAAGAAAAAAAAAAAAAAAAGAAAATATCTTATTTCTGAGGGAAAAAAAAGAAAAGAGAAGTCAGTTTTCTGTTATAAGCAAGAGACAGTAATGCTAAATTTGGATCTTGTCTGCTGAGTTTGATTCAAAGGGTTAAAGAAGCTTCTGAATTCTTCTTGTTTGTTCATTTTTTGGTTGATTTGTCTGTTTGCTTTTACAATCCATAGGATTTATTTTAATTTTCTGTATGAACTAATAATGACGTTCTTAATGATTACTGAAATTTTCACCAATGATTTAGGGCTGTTGATGCTACATAATGATTTATGGTTATATGATGATGACAAGGTTATGTAGGAAAGTAATACAAATACACATACGTATTTTAAAATATAAGATTTTAATGGAGATCAGCTACTATTTAATCTTAATTTCTATAAAATTTTTACATTGGTAGTAAAAGATTAATAATAAAGGAATTATACTATTCAGGAAAAAAAAAGGAGTTGAACTTAACTACTCAGTCATCATAACTGATGCCTTATTCAACTTAACTTGTTTATCTTGAAGAAGGGAGTTGAAACCAAGTTCATACCTTAGTTTATCATCCTAAACTGATTTGAAGGGGGAGTGGAGAATGGCAAAGTAGCTAGTGGAAATGACTTTAATAAAACACTTTAATATGAACAAGTGTTTTTAGACTTTGTGTTCATCCACTCTTTTCCGGTGGTTCAAAAGGGTTCAGCATGGATTTGAGTGTGACAGTCAGTTGCACAGTAATATAATTTTGTTTAGATCATGAATGTTTCTACTGTACAGTATTTCCTTGACTTCTCCTGCTGCTATTAAAGGTCTGCACCTTACAGACAAGGCCAGACATAATCATTACATGAATGGAGAGGAAAAAGAGCACAAGGAATTGACAAGGAAGGTGCTTAGCTGTGACCAGTAACATTTGTGGGAGTATGCCAACTACAGTGACTGGTGCTAGTGGAGGAGGAAGAATTATGTCAGTCATCTTAGCTCTGCCAAGTTCTGGCAAGAGCTGATCAAGAACTAGCACATCTGTGCTAAAGAATGCTGGCAATACACGTGTTAATGGACTGAATACATAGCATGAGTCTTCTGGATTACTTTGAAAGGAGCAAACATTTCCAGGTGGAAATCCAATACTGAGTCATACATCAGTCACTGTGATGAAAATCTATCCTATACTTGCTTTATAGGAGGACAATGTTGGCACTAAAAGCAATTATGAAATCTCCAGTGTTTGACGGCAGTGTAACCTCTATGGTATTGATAACTGAATATATATACCAATTTATTTATATTTTCTTAGAAGAATTAAATTCAAATTCCATATACATATTTATAGGTCTAAGATCAGACTAGAATATTGTAATATAATCATATCTAATCTAGAAAAAGTGTATATTTAAACTCTAGCTTTAAGCTTAATAATCCTGGTTAAATTCCAACTAAACTGCCCTTACAAAAGAAATAAAAGATATTGAAAATCTAATATCGCAATAAAGATTCCAGTTACAAAATGTGTTGGGGTCCTGCTGGTACTACATACCTCACTGAGCTTACCTGGCCCCCCGGGGCTCCCCCCACCCTACCCACAGCCCAGGACCCTATACCACCCTCCAGGGCCATCAGCCCCTGCCCCAGAGACGCTGCAGGAGGGCCCGTCTCCAGATCCCACAGCCCTGCCTTGCCCAGCCATGGGCCCTGCTGAGCCAAGCCCACCCACAAGCCCACGTCCTGACCTGTCAGCCTGTCCCAGTCCCCGTGGCCCTGCTGACCATCCTGGAGCTGTGCCCGCAGAAACCTGGCAGCCTGTGCAGCACCTCATGGCAAGACTAACTGTTTAAGTTGTACCAAAAGTTTGTAACTTCTCCCTTTCTCCCATCTCTCTGAATTTATCTGCCTTCAACTTCCAGACACTGTGCAACCAACATGCTAATATGCATGGCATAGAAGGGAACATAGGTTTAAAAATAAGCTACTATGTAACATTTGTATGGCATTTTTAAGAATACAGTAGTAAAATGATCCCAGTCTTCCATTTTGTTCCCACTTTATTACATAAAGAAAACCTTATTATGTAAGGAAATAATAAACTTTCATAATCTCCTGTTATGTGTGTATGCATGTTTACCTACACCTACATCTAGCTTCTTGACACACAACTGATACATCAATAGGAGGAGTAAAGAAGTTTTATACAGCTTGAAATCTTGTCTGATGTGAATTCTTGTCAGATGGGTGGGAAGTGAAATCAAAGCACAGATTCACCAAGCTGTACTCTCAGTCTCAACAGCTGAATACACAGAATATATATATATGAGCTATCGAAAAAGAGTACCATGTTGTAGATACAGTGCAGTATTTTTTTTTGTAATTTTTTTTTTTACATTTTATGACGCCTAGAGAATCTGAATAACCTATCATGAACTCAACCCTGAAGGTATTCTAAGTAGCAAGTGGGTTTTTTTCTGTTTTATTTCCATCTGCAATCACTCACAGTTCTTTTCTAGTATTATGAACCACAAAGGGCCTCTATACACATAGTACAATAAAAAGCATGCTGTCCTGTTACAACTGGAATCTACAGAGTGATAACGGAGACAGATACTGAATCATTAATAAAGTGAAAGCAGAGTAAAAGATAATGTTTTTACAATCCAACTTATTTCAAGAGAAGCATGTTCTCTTAGATGTTATTCATTGATTATTTAAATTATCCACTGTATTTAAATGTGAAAAAGGAAAAGAAAACAAGTGTTGCATGGAAATGTTAAAGAATAAAAGGGAAAGCTTCTTTTCACAACACTTGTTTAGGCTGAAGTACTAGTAAAGCTTCTACTTTGTGGACTCTCAAAGTCATGCTCTTGATTAAATTAAAATCAGTAGATGCCTCTCAATAACCACTCAGTTATCACTGTAATATCATTCAAATACCAAAAGAATAAACTAGCATACTATCTTCAAGGGTTAATTATAGGTAAATTTTCAATTACTACAAAAGTATTAATTTTTTTTTTTTTAAGGTAGAAAAATGAGTGTTTCAGAGCAAAATAATCTTTATTCCATTCCTCCAGTGTCTATTCTAAGTTCCGCAGTACTTAAATTAAGCCTGAATATTTTCCCTACTAAGGTTAGTGTAAAGACTGCAGTTCTGATACTGTTTGTGTGACTTAGTTTATGCATCGCAGTAAGGCAGTACAACTTCAGAACTGATAGGTATAATTCTTGTTTAAAAAAGCACTTAATGATTATGGTCTAATCAACACATTAGTTTATCTGATCAAATAAGAACTCAGCTCCAGATTAAAACTTCTAAATGAAGGTGTACTCCTGTGAAAGAGGCATTTATAATCCCATTACACTCAGTGGAGAATTACGCAGTAGACTCAAGGGTGTGATACAGAGCACCCTAACATGGATACTTAGATCACAATTCAGTTGCCAAAATGTAGGTATCTGAAGTTATTCTTCTTGCTGAAAGGCCTGGCTTCCAGTAGCTGGTCCAAAATAGTGCAGGTCTCCATTCAGTTGTATTCCTGGATGCCCTAGGGTGTCACACACGGTAATGGGTGCCCACATCTGGGTAACTGAAACTGCCTTTTGATCTGAGTAACTCTCTTGACTACACTGAACATATTGACCAGGAATGAAATTTCAAATAAGTACGTTATTGAGTTGTCCTGAAATGGCAAGGAGACCTACATGAAGCTGTCAGGCACTGCACAGGACATAAGGGAGATGTGTGCTGTTCCAGGGCAACAACTGGAGACAAGGTAGAATAACCTGAGGAATTTCAGACGCTGTTATTCATCTACATTTGAGCAACAGAACTAAATCCTAGGTCTCTGTTAGATGTAATGACAGCTTCCACACCTAGAGATCTCTTCAGTTTCCTATATAAAGACACCTAGTTTTATTTAAGAAGACTTAAAGATAGCTAAAACATCCACCTTGTGCTAGAAGCTGTTACAAAGGACCTATGGTGGACCTGTGCCTTCCTGGAATGGCAGCTGGAAGCCAGGCAGGATATCATAAACCATGATGCTTTTAAGACTCTGTGCTTATGTTTGGATGACTAAATTTGGCCCATATCTCACAGACTGACATTAAAATTTATATATCCTAATGTTCGAATCAGTTACAATCATCTGAGACATTCTAAGGCTTGAGAAACATTCTCAGAAGACTATCAGACACTACAGAGGATGTATGGAGAGCCATGCCTTTCAAGAAGACTATGTTAAGTCCATGCAGGATAGCCCAGGACACCTCAAAGAACACTAGGTGTCTAAGTGTGGGAAAATTAATCAAGTCATAGATATCTACATCTGAATTATTATTATATGTTACTTATAAGTACATGTGGCCATCTAAAGGACATTTCAAATAACTTTGTTGAATTATGCCTTTGTGAGCCTCACTTTCTCTTTTCATTTGAAGGGAGCCAAAATTCATAAGCTTAGATACGGACATGTAAATATGGATGAGATTAATTTTGTTTTCAGTGTGAATGAGACACCATTTGTAGAAATGATTCCATGTTACAGATAACAATTTGTTTCCATTTCTGTGGTTATTAGTTACACTAGTAGCTCAAGGTAAGTAAACGCTACTGAGACAAATTACCCATAAATAAAACACTTACATTAGGAAGTACGGCTAACTATCTGTTTTAGCTATGTTCTTGCTAAATTCTTGCAGGAAATGTAATCTTATTTTTAATCTGAATGGTTTTAAGACAATGTAAGACACTAGTGAAAAAACAGGCCTTGAAGA
>NW_009598259.1:0-1756 GCF_000690535.1 Cariama cristata | reverse complement strand
CTCATGGACTCTGATGATGTTACACCACCGAAAGTCTCCGTGATGTTTAGCTCATTAATGGTGATCAAAGTTACTGAGCTTGCTTTGAGATATTCGGGTTATATCTACTGATAAAATGTTGCAGTTTTCTCTGCTCAAACTCTGAAACATAAATCACAACTTGAACTAAAAAGGAGTCTGTGACCTTACAAATGTTTCAGCCAAACATTCTATAATTCTATGATTCCTCTTTGAAGAGAAAAAAGTGGGTAGCAGTTACAAATGTTTTTTGCATACAAAGCATTTGTTTATGCTGACACAGATTATTCTTCACACTGATACATAGGTAAATAAATTAAAAAAAAAAAAATTCTGCCTGGGAAGAGGTTCAGTTGCAAAATACAGCAAATTAATTTACTTACCAGGAGATATTTTTTAAGTGACTGTGAAAACTAGACCCATAACTTGAAATGATGAACAGAGTCACTAGAGGGTGTTTTGAAGACTGGCCTGTACCTGAACTTCACTCATAGGTAAGAGATGTTTTAACTGTACCTTCAGATTGTTGTTAAATTACTAAGCAGAAATTCTTTTGCTCAACTGATGATAAATCTCAGTTATGACAATTTCATTTTCAGAAGATTTCTCTCTTGGAATTTAAAACAAGGGCCAAATCCATTAAAAATCAAAGGTAGAAGCGGCAGTGCAGAAGCACCTCCAAGGTCATAGCAGCTGGAAAACTCAAGTTTTCAAGGTCCCGCACGGTCTTTGAGGAAAGCTGAAGATGATGGCCGCAGCCCTAGGCTGAGCAGACTTATACTCAGCATAGCCCAGCCATGGGCAAATAAAGCTCTTTTAAAATCCAGGACTGTTTTAATTTACATGAAGTTGCCAATAACCACTACTGACAAAGAAAACTCAACATGTGGAATTGTTGATGTCACACCCCTTTCCCAGTGTGCTGATTTGAGCTGGGGTAGAGTTAATTTTCTTCATAGTAGCTGGTATGGGGCTACGTTTTGGATTTGTGCTGGAAACAGTTTTGATAACACAGAGATGTTTTATTTATTGCTGAGCAGTGCTTACAGAGCATCAAGGCCTTTTCTACTCCTCACCCCATCCTTGTGTAGGCTGGGGGTGCACAAGAAGCTGGGAGGGGACACAGCTGGGACAGCTGATCTCAACTGACCAAAGCGATATTCCATACAATATGATGTCATGCTCAGCATATAAAGCTGGGAGAAGAAGAAGGAAGAGGGGGACACTCGGAGTGATGGCGTTTGTCTTCCCAAGTAACCATTATGTGTGATGGACCCCTGCTTTCCTGGAGATGGCTGAACTCCTGCCAACCCATGGGAAGTGGTGAATGAATTCCTTGTTTTGCTTTGCTTGTGTGTGTGGCTTTTGCTTTACCTATTAAACTGTCTTTATCCCAACCCATGAGTTTTCATCACTTTTACTCATCCGTTTCTCTTCCCCATCCCACCTAGGGGGAGTAAGCAAGCGGCTGGGTGGGGCTGAGTTGGCAGCTGCAGTTAAACTACAACTCCCAGGAAGCATAAGTGATAAAGTAGGAGGGTCATGTGCCAGATACTTCTCCTGAAGCCCCGCAGCTCTGGACTCTCTATGGAGCCAGCGATACCGCTGTGTAATTTGTTCTACATCTGTTGTTGAAATGGGTTTACTTAAATTTATCCATGCTTATTTGTTTTAAAGCCTGTGCTAAATCTTGCCCCCTTACAGAACTGCACCGTCAGTAAGGTGGCTTTACTGCCTA
>NW_009598258.1:269-3000 GCF_000690535.1 Cariama cristata | reverse complement strand
AGCCCGCGCTGTGGCGGCATCAAGCACCGCTCCGTAGCTGGGCCTTGGGGTCCTTCGGCCTTCAACAAGGCAGAAGAAGGAAGATGGGGAAGGTAACGTTGGCATATTCCCCTTGGGTTTTGGTCCGTTGGAGAGTGACAGCATCTCCACAGGGCTCTGTGGAGACTGTAACGTCTCTAGCTGTTGGCCAGTGCCAAGCAATCTGAAAATACGTGACGGGACAGGACAGGCTGTGGTTTGGGCATCCACTGGATCTTTCCTACTACCTGCCGGTCCTCTTGCAAATTAAACACAGAAACCCAAAATGCTCTGCCGAAAGCAATTACAGGCAAAAATAACAGGAACTGTGACTGCAATTCAGTTAAAAGGCACTAGGCCATGATGCTTCAGTCTAACAAATGGGACTTCACTGCTTCCAGTGATGAGAAACTGTTCGTTGTAATGTAGCTTGTTTTCCCTGTATAGATACTACAAAACTTAGAAGGATTTTTGAGGGAAAATGCTGTTTGATGCTGATTTCTCCTGAAATGTAAGGCATCGTTTCCCCTTCTGTTCACGGCTTCTAGCTGTCTCTCTTATAAAAAGGGATATAATACCAAAATGCTACCAGAGTGCTTTTAAAATAATCTTTAGCTGCATTCCTACATTTTATTTTTTTTTGGTAGATGATTATCATCCTTCCATTTTTGGCGGTGCAATCTGTTTCTATAGCAACAGGGACAGAGGCAACAGTCGAAACAGGAAAGTCATGCTTGTGGATATGTGTGGTTAAACCTGTGGGCTCCACATGATGTTTTCCAGCAGTCCCAACTGCCTTTAAGTGCCAAAAAACTCCTAAAACTCATCCTGATTCATTTTGTGTAGATGATACATCTTAAGAAGTCTACAGGAAAATGAACTTTTTTTACAGCATCCATGAATTACTTGATTTAACACGCGGAATGAAGAACAGTCTGTGAAGGCAATGATACCCTTCAGCAAAGGCAATCAACACTGGGCTGCTTTGCTGCTTTTGCTGCAGAAGGGTGTGAGCTTCAACAGCATGCCTTGGATTATCCAATTGCTTACGCACTTTTATTAGGACTAGTTTTTCCGATTTCATTTTCTTGATACCTATGCAAGATGTGTGGTCTGAGATATGAAACGCAGAGGAATTTTTAGCAAGTTGTGTTCCAGAACAGCTATAGCCGAGAAGCCTTGTCCTTAAGTGGCACTTGGACTGGGCCATACGAAAGAGATCAAAATTGTTGCCTCTGTGTTTGTTACCGATAGAAGCATCAGTTATTCAAAGGCAGAAGAGTTTTGCAGGCACTAATGAGGTGAGCAAAATGTGACACGAAGCTCAAAACCTAACTAATAGCAAGAATTTGAAGAGAGTTGTGGCTGGCGGGATGCGAGGGTTTGTGTAGGTGGTTAGGCTGGAAAGATGGGATTCCTCAGGTGCAGCTTGAAACCTGTGAATTGCTGAGGTAATGTAGGGGAGGGAAGGTCTTTAAAAAAAACCTCTTGGGCAATCCAAGACTATTCAGTCTTAAGCTACTTTTTGGATATGTGTGTTTTCAGGAGTCTTTATAGTTGCATAAACAATGACTGTGGATTTATTGGCATTGGTGCAGAGGTATGTCATCCCTAACAATGCATAGGTAGAGGTGTAGGGATTTTATTTGTTTATGAACTAATTTGCTTGGCTACCTGTTCAGGAAAAAACCCCACATTTGGTAATTACACAGGTGTATTTCTTTCTGTATGAAAGGAGAGGTGAAAACTATCACTTACTGAAATAATTCTGCTGAATTGATACACCGCCTGTTAACCTGGATTTCTGCATCTTTAAAAATTTTATGTTCATATTCCGCTACTTAAATAATTTATATTTCCTTTCCCAAAGGAGAAGCAGGAGGTAGTCGTCATAATGTTTGTGCATTTATTGCAGAACTGCATATACCATAAAGGAAGACTGTCAGGCTTCTTTTCCCTTAATTCTGTTCATCAAAACCATGGACTTTCTTTTTAAAACAACAAACAGATTACTTTTGATTTCCATTTTTTTTAAATGATGGTAGTGATTGTGAGTAACTTCTATAACAAACATGTAGGCATCTGACACAGAAGGAAATACTATAGTGGTAAGAAAACAGAATTGTATACCTTGGACAGCGGGTTAAGATGCTCTTCACTTCTCTTCAGGCTTTTAACTGTGAAGCATGATTAGTGGTAACTGAATCCTCTGTCAAATTGGATTTTATAGCATGCAAAAGACAGGCGGTTGCTTTTAAGCACGATCTGAGCAAAGACTTTGTCCATGCAAAACAAAGGTACGCAGCTGTTTTCTGAAGCTGAAAGCAGTCAGCGACGGGGACTGAGGTTTGTCTGCGCGCGGGCATTCGGCTCTCCCACCCCTGCCTTCCCCGGCAGGCACGGACGCCGAGTGCTAGAACTCTGCGGTGGGGAAAGCGGGTTTCACCGTGAAATGTCACTGTCACCATGTTCAAAATAGATTCCAAGCAATTCTTTTTGCTGGTAACGGCCTCTGTGCGGCTGTGGCTGGTTCTGCTTTCCAGCACAGACTGGCCTACAGGTGGAAGTTGCGTTTGTGGCCTTGGCCCAGGTGGTACGTCTGACCCTCGCTGGGGTATTCAGCGCTCGAGGAAGCGAGAATGAACGTTCCGGTTTTGCAAGCCTGTTTTGAGGAGCAGAGCTGCAGCAGGTGGCTGTGCCGACCCCTGCGCTC
>NW_009598258.1:0-249 GCF_000690535.1 Cariama cristata | reverse complement strand
GGCGGGGGGGGAGCCGGCTGTAACCTCTACGCTCGTCGCGAGCCCCCCAGTTTGCCATGCCTGCCCGGCCTCCTGCGCAGGAGGACAGCAGGGATTTCTTTACGCTGACTTAAGCTTTTTTGGGGAAAAAATTCTAAGTCAATCCTCTTTTTTATTTTTACTTTCATAGATCCAAGTCTGCCTTAGCGTAGCCTTCCCAAACCGGCGTTAAGGTACGTTGGCAGAACCACTTTGGAAGTTGCGCTCGGC
>NW_009598257.1:63885-78095 GCF_000690535.1 Cariama cristata | reverse complement strand
GGGAGCAGCGGTAGCGGTGCGGGCTTGTTCTCCCCGTCAGCCGTGCTCTGAAGGTGGGGAATAGTCGGCCGTTACCTGGGGGAGAAAGTTTAGCCTGCTTACGGCGCTCTGGGCGCTTGCGGCATAGTTCGTAGGACGACGAGGTGAGAGCGCTGCCGTTATCAGTCAGCTTTTGGCTGACTTGTCCGCCGGTGTTCGTAACGTCAAGACAATGACACATCCCAAGTGGAGGGTGTGTAGTAGCAAAATGTTGGTACCGTGTGTCATTTGAATTTAAGACTCGAACCGTGTCTTAAGACTCTTTTTGGATAATGTATTAAACGATCAAATTATTATTATTTTTTTTCGGAGGGTGTACAAATAAAGAGCATGTGACCACAACCCAGTATAGGGTGTAGTTACTTTTTTACTATTTCACCAAAATGGAGCACGACCTCAAACTACATCATTCTGGCCCATTGTTTAGAAACCCCCTTTGCTCAAGTTGCTCTCAGCGATGAATGTACTTCCTTTCTTTTGTTTTCCTTTACATCCGCAATGTTTCAATGGGAGGAGGGTGAAGAGGAAAGCTTCCTCACATTTGAGATCGTTATTCTTAAGAAATGTACAACTGCTTAGAATGTTTAAAATGCACTGAACTTGCACCATTCTGAACTTTTCAGAAAGATGCCCATTCTGATCAGTCCTTTCAACTTGGTGCTGATCAGTGTGACAGTTTCTATTAGATGGATGAAGACAGGTGGAATCTATAGCCCGTGTTGTAACATAGCATAGAGAAGTCCTAAAACTCTCTGGGGCGTCTTAGTCTTTTAAGAATCCGTTAGATTTTTTTTAACTTTGTGTGTGATAGCATTTGCCTGTGGAAAGCGAATAACTTCCATAAACAGATTCTGAGATTTTATTCAGCCCTTAAATCATACATATTTTCTACTAATTGATTGTAAAGTGGGAAGGAGAGTCGCTGCGGCAGGTTAGGGCTGCCGATGACAGCTTTTAAAGTAGAGGATTTAAAAGTTTCAAGAGGTAGATCTTCACAGCGAAACCGGATTTCCTCCTGCTAAACCTGCTGTTATCCCTTGACTAGTGTAAACCGGATTTCTGCCTTTTGACAAGAATTGAACAACAGTCTGTTCTGATTGAGAGGTAACTTAAACCTTAATGTGAAAGGCTATTGTTGAGGGAAATGTTATTTTTGAGGTGTTTTTTTGTTTGTTTTGTCTTCTGTAGCTTTAACAAAGTAGTTTTGAATGAATACCAAGAATATTTTACAGAATACTTGCTTACTCTTGCATATGCTTAGGTGGTGGCTTAAGAGTATTAAAAGCTGTATAGTGAATAATCCCAATACCAGAAAGACCAATTCACACTTGCAGTGCATGCAGTAATATATTGTTTTTAAAGATGTGTACCTCATGATTGTCATTAGAATCTGGTCCTCGTGTGGAGAAAAATAGCCAATGGTCAAATGTGTTTAGGTTGACATGCCATCACCTAGAGAAAGATGGAGGGGGAGAAATCCTGTTTATGCTCAAATTGTATTCATTAGACCCTTAACTGAATCTGTCTTCATCTTGTCCTCTCGCTCCCCTTACGTTCTTCTATTGCTCTGTTTTTATCTTAATCTGTTGTCCATACAACTAGCCTAGAGACTAGTGGGATGAATTCGTGAGCTGGAAAGCAGATGATATGACATGTGAGAAGGAGTGTAGCCCCTGTTTAGTTCTTGTTAGTAAATACTGATTAGATGAACTCTCTGAGTTGTCTACTTGGCTGACATTTGCTTTTTGTGGTACATCCAAAGGTAATGAGTTCGTTCTCTTATAGTAGTAGTATATGTTCTTACCTTTAAAAAAACTCTAAATAAGTCTCCTACTGTTACATTGTTCTGTGGGAGTAATCCATATATCTTTTGTCCCCTCTTCTTTTTCGTATGTTATTGATACTTTCCTTTAAAGGCTATTGAAAATATTCTGAAAGGGATTTTATTAACAAAAAAAAAAAGTAGTAAATGTTCTGGGTTAAGACTGTTCTGAAATACCTGTGATCTTTGTTGAAAGATCAGCTAACTTTATTTCATATGACTTTGTCAGTTCTTTCGGTTAGGAGTAGAAATGATAAAAGCAGCTAAAACTACTTAAAAGCTGTGAGCTTTCTTAGGTGAAGCTGCATTTAAATTAAACTGGTCATATAACGGCAGATGCTTAAATTAGAAGCCAAATTGGTGCAACTGCTTTTTTTTCTGTTTGTGCACGATTTGCTTCAAAGCTTGACTTAGAGGACACGCAAACCATTTCCTTTTAGATGGGAACCTGATGTAGTTGTGTTTAGTGCCATGCACTATCATGCTGTGTTTAAAAAAAGCCAGGAAGCAGCTTGAATTGAATCTCAAAATACAAGCCTTAAGTAAATATGAGGACTTGGATAAATGTTGGTTTGGGTTGTTATGTGGATGGTTTTTGTGGTGCTCAGGCTTCTAAGCGAGAAACTGAGCCTTTAATTTGTTGCATCCTGAATACATACACCTGTTTCATCTTACTACACCCTCTTCCTTTATGTCTAGTTACTTATATTGATTGTATTCATAGAAATAAAAGCTCTGAATCTGTAGCATGTGCTCCTTTTTAGTGAGCAGATTCTGAAGCTTGAAGTACAAAGAACATGGTTTATTTGTAAGAAACATCAGGAGAAAATGGACTATTTATTTCAACTTTTAAAAATGCTAATTTAGTGTGGATTGAAATAGGTATCTCTTGAAAATAAGTTAAAAAAAATGAAAACAGCTAACTACTTCTGGTGTATTCTTCATCACTGTTCTTGATTGCATTCTGCTAACAGCCTGCGTTCCATCAATTTGTCTAGTAGGTGTTTCTCTAAGCAGTGTGTTTACACTACCTTAAAGCAAAGCCTCCAAACTCATGTGGTGGTGGGTATAGGTAATGTATTTCCTTCAATCTATAAGAAGGATATGGGAATATGGGAGAAATCTTACTGCCAGATGCAGCCAGCTTCAGTCATGCTTCCAGAGCTGATGAAGCTTTCTCTTTCTTGAACAGATGCTTTGGGCCTTCCCTTTTCCTTTTGCTAATTTCAGTTCTGCCTCTTAAGTGGCTGGTAAGCAGTGTCTTGTAAATCTTGGGATAATTAGATGAGCTTTTGTAATTAGACTTGCAGAGGAATTGACCAACAGCAGAGAAATCAGCTATACATGAAACCTCCCAAATGTCAAAGAAAATGCTGTGTTTATTTGTTTCCTTCCTTCTAGGTTTATTTTTTTTGTAAATGCTGGAAAATTTTATAGGGATCTAAGGCTTCTCTAAAATCAGGATGACTGCATTTTACTAAGTTTGCAGGGATATGATTATAGCCAACATGGAAAATTCCAGCTGAAAATCTTCTAATACAGTACTTCACTTACTGATTTGAAGAGGGGAGGAGGTAAAAAGAATTTAATTTCAAAATTCAGACTCATTGCTGTAGAAATGGAAACAGGCAGTGTAAATGAAAATGTAGTGTAAATGGAGTGTTACTATTTTGGTGGAACCGAGGAGTCAGTTTATACAAATACCATATATTTCTAGAAAAGATGACACAGGGCACAGTGATTGCGTAGCCTTGACTACTCCTTTCCTCCACCTCCAGTACAAGAAAATCGTTGGCTTTTGTAGGCAGACATTTTGAAATTTGGTACAGAAAGCATCAAGACCTTTGCAAAAATAAAACCTTACAGATTTTTCCAAGTCCTTGCTTACTGACTCACCTAAAAATGAGTTCTGAGAAATCAGACAGGAGGACAATAATTTCTGAGGAAAAATCACCTTATTTGTGACTCCTAAACAGGTGTGATTTTTTTAGGGTAGGAGGCTTCATGAAAATAATTCTTTCTGAAATACTCAAAATTGATGTGTGAAGTAGAAGGGTCAGCTGGGAAGCCCCACTCTGTGGAAGAGGAAAGGAAATAGGGAGACTGTAACTGTCTCTTCTGTGGATGCAGTTCATGCTTTGGAATGTGTTCTTGGAGTGGCCTGCTGCAGAAAAAATGGTGGAAGCTGGAGTGTATTCATTAGTCTTCGACCTTTGTTGCAAATTGAAGAGAAAGAATGGAAAAGTCAGTCTTGCAGATGAGGTTCTAGAAGGGTTCTTAATAATTTTTGCTGATTTAAATGCTATGTACAACAGTGCTCTCTCCCGCTAGGCATGAGGGACCTGATCCATTTTCTCTGTTGGTGTTTCTCTGGTGGCAATGGATTTACAATGGGAAAGAGGAGTTGTGTAGTTGTGAATCAGGTCTGGTGTGTGTGTCTGCCTCTTGGTGAGTGTGTGGAAGGAAAAGTCTGTGGAGGGCATGGAACCAGAGAAGTGCTGAAAAAAAAATCTTAGCAGTTTGCAGTTTCCATTAGATTCAGATTAATCAATTGAGAGGAAGATGGGATGTATGTCTTCTGGTGTTGTGTGGGAATAGCTGTGTGACTGCACGCTGCGTTCATCCTCTGCTGGGTGGTCGTGTCCAGTCCTGCCTAATGTATTGTTTCTTCAGGGGCTGCATCTGCAAAGTAATGCTCCGAACCACTTAAATTGTGACACTTGCTCTTTCATTTTATGAGGTGTTTGCATGAGCAGCGCACATAGATATAAAAATGTAAACCCCCTCTAGATTTTGTATATTCTTGGTAAATTATTAGATTTTTTCGTGATAGAGCCATCTTTAATTTTAAGTCATTCTAGGCACTGTTGTAGGAGACAGGGCATTTTAAATCTGTTTTTGTTGTAGAGAGAGAGATGTGCAGGTTAGAATAGATGTTTTCTTTGCTTGAATAGTGATAGGCAGTGATAGCTGCCTTTAGAAAGCAAAGGACCAGCCTTCTGAGAGAAGAGGTACTGATGTAAAGAACACTTTTCCTCTCCTTGTTAGCTGATGCTTCTGCAGGCCTAATAGAGTGTACAATATCTTGATCAGTTAATTCACCTCTATTGTCCAGGCATTCATACATTGCTGCATGTTTGTCAGGTCTTCTAAAAGGCTTTGTGTCAGACATGTATTTTGCTATTATTTGAGCTGTGAAAGCTTTTCTGAAAGGGTTAGCCTTTTCTTCTGCCTCTGTTTCTCTTGCTGTTGTGGTCACTTTATTTGGAGGTCTAAAGTTTAAAAAAAAAAAAAAAAGAAAAAGCACCCCTGCTGCATTCAGAGCTAAAATATTTGGCACGAGGCCAAACATGGTGTCTGTGGCCCATACCACGCTTCTCACTAATGCCTTCCGATAATTGCAGTGACTTTTCTTGGTAGTGTCTACAGTATGTCACAAAGGTGACTGACTGTTTTGTATTAGGTTTGGAAGGCAAAGCATAAACTTAATGTTCCTTCATGTCAAATCTTTGGTGAGCTCAGCGGTGGAATCTGTAATGATTTGAACTGAGCTTGGTTGTGTTCTAGAGTCATAAAGAAAAGCAGTTTTGGAGTACTCTGTGCACTCATTAGCTCCTGTTTCACTTGGATTATGCCCAGTATCTGCTCGTGGGTGGGGTTTTTTTTCTTTTTTTCTCTTTTTTCTTTTTTCTTTTTTCTTTTTGCTTGGTAGTAGTAAGAATAATAGCTGCATGAAGGGTAGTAACTTCGGATTGAAACAGTTTTTGGGTTTTATTATTTTTCAGTTCCATGGGTAGTTCTTGGTTTGACAAATAGTTTTGCTGGCAATGGTTTTTGCTCGCTTTTTCACAGCTAATGAAACTAGTAGTTTTCCATGTTTTCTTTTTGAAATTTTTCATAGGACGCTTCATTCAAGTTTGATGCAGTTTTGACTGTGATGCTGCTTCATGTGTCATGTTTGACGTAATGATTTGAGATTTGCTTTCACCAACTGATACATTTCAGTTGCTTTCAAAGTCTTAAATTTTCCATTTCTTAAGTTAGGGGTTTTATCAAAATTGCCCACAGGCTTGGAGGTGCTATTAATTCTTTTTCCTGTTAGGTTGAAGTAATAAACTAGTTTGCTTATACCAGTGCCGGTTATCCATCTGAACATTAAAATCACATAAAAATCCATAAATTACTGTTAGGCTCACAAAGCAAAACACTCAAAACTGCAGTTTCATAATTTGTTTTATTTTTAATTTCTTGACTTTAGTTTTTCCCCTTTACGTGTGAGACTAACTTCTTCCACAACCCTAACTCTATACGATTGTTGCTTCTTCTCCTGTAAAACAGAACAACATTGTTTCCTGTCAGCAACTTATGTCCTCTGTAATCTTACTCAATTACTTGGTCTCACTTTCTACTCTTGTGTTCCTTTTGGATTCCTCCTGATTCTTCATTCAAGTCCCCCTTGATTTTAGCTCTCAAGTTTAGCACTCCACAGTGGCACCAGCAACTGGCTTTAGTGATAGAAAGGGTAATTGTATTCAGTGTCTATGCCCTTGAGAAAATGCAAGTTCTTCAGACTTTAGCTGCTAAACTCCAAGTTTCTATAGAGCACATTAGGTCTGGGGTACTTTGTCCTTTTTTTGAAATTCCTTACTTTTGTATATATAGTTTTTGCATATGTTTTGTGTATTTGAATATTCTTGGTGTTCTCTACAGATAAATGGTGCTACCTGAAATACAGAAACATATCTGAAGATGCTTTTCAACTAATGCAGACTCCTCTCCTGTCCTGCACTGTAACTTTCTCTTCCTGTGTGAAGAGCAAGGAAAGTGTATAAAGGGTGTGCTTGCATGAACTTCTGTTTTGAGTTCTTTTGACGTGAAAAGTTTTTAAAATGTGTTTTATCTCTTTGCTTGAAACTATGCCACAAGAAGGAGGATACCATTTCAGTTGCTCTAAAAAAGCCTAGTTTTACACAAGTTCTGCAGGTACAGTAGGGAATTTAGCAGTCAGAATTTGTGTACAGAAGAATCTGAAAATAATCCCTATCCTCTTACGTTTTCTGAATACAACACTCACAGGCACAGCTGGAAAATTTAGGTTATGAGTGGAAAATTGATTTTAGGACTCCAGTGCCCCTTGTGAACACAGTTTCCTAGTTTTAAATTGCTTCAAATTTGTCAAGATTTTAGTAAATGTAGAGAAGTGCAAGAAAGGAAGGAGTAATATAAATGAAAAATTAAGAACCGGGATAAAAGCTATATTTTATGGTACTTCAATTCCCCAATTCTTTAACTAGTTCATGTGCTGTTTCCTTTTTTGATTCTTTAAGACATGGTAGTGTGTTTGTGTTTAAACATAAAAGATTATCATAGTTTATTTGGTGTAGGCAGAGTAGTGATCAAGTATGTTGTGTTATTAGACTGTATCTGTGACTGTTTGACAGTGATAAATAGGATCTTTTTGTGCAGATCCTTTTGTGATCCACCTCTTTTGTGTGAGCATTTTATTTTCTCCCCTGCAGTTCCTATGTATTTATTTGTGTGTGTTTAAGACTGGTGTCTTTTTAGTGGTTTCTGTAGCACCTTATGCTGCTTGCTTTGTTTTAACAGGAAGACTGGAACATTCCAGTTATTTTTTTAGCACTGCTGCAGAACACAGTAGTATGCTTTTTGACTGCCTGTTTCACCCTAAAGACCCCTTAAATTCTTTCAATATAATTTCTTTCTAATGTGGAGTCAATCTGATGAATCAATACTAAGCTCTTCCAATGCTGAATCCAGTAAAGCTGGTTAGGCCTATAGGTATGTGAAGTGTGTGTTCTGGTCTTCAGGCTCTAAGGAGATGTAGGGAGGAGATAACAAGAACTTCTAAATTGATGCGTTTCCACAAAGGAGCTATTCTAGAAAAAAGATCATATTTAAAGCACCTATTTTTCATGTGTGTTGTCTCTGGCATCACTGAGGAAATGCAGTAATCAATAAGAATCCTGTCAGATACTAATTCTTGCCTTTCTCTCCTTCAAAATGGCCCAATGTTCTTTGTTCAAATATTGTAATGATTGTCTGTGTTCAACAGGATGCAGTTAGGGAGAAGAGGGCAGTGCCATAACTAGCAGTGCTAATGGGAGAGTATTTGGAACACTAATGTGTTAGACTGCCAAGTAATTTGAGCAAACTTGTTAGTTACATGCTTGTGTCAAGCAAAATTTGACATCTATGGCTGTGCTGCAAGAATGAGATACAAAAAGTTACCTCAGATGAATTTTTCCTTTACCAGTGGTTTCCGTTGCTGGACAGATTAATTGGTGCAAGATGCAGTCCTGGCCTTTGATTTCTGTTCTCTTTGGCAGATAGCTTTCAAGGGTTTATTTTCTTACTGTTTAAAATTGAAGCTACACATGTACATTGTTTTTTATCGACTTGATTTCTGGCCTTGGCTATAATGATTTCCAGGTGTACCATAATGTGACATTCTTTGTCAAATAACTGACAACACATCACTTTTTTCTTTATAAAAAACTATAACTAGATAGAAATCTTTCTTTCTTATTATACTTTGGCTGTGCTGTGAGATGGCTCTCTAACAGAAGGAGCTTTCCTGATCAGCCTGTAGAGCTTGGCACAGAGCCTAGTTAAGTATTACATTGAAGATCTAAATTTAAGGCAGTGGAGATCAGCAAGAAATGAACATCTTACTAGTTAAAAAACCCTAATCCAACCAACCCCTCCCCCCCAGTAAGCCCCCAAACATTTCTTGCTTGCTTCATTCTAAAGCTGAGAGGGAAGATCTGTGTGTTAGAATTTGTAACTTCGTCCTGCCTCCACACTTGGCACACTGAATTGCCTACTGTCTGTAGATTTTGGTCTGTTTTACAAAAATAAGTGATTTCAATTCAGACTACTTTGAAGTCATGGAGACTACAGCAAGAGAAGATACTATGTTTGTTACCTCTTATGCCACTGCAGGGCTTGCATACATTTTTGTCTTATACTGTATTGTCAGAAAGGTAAGTTCCAAGCTTCTGAACCTCTGCTAAAGTTATCTGTCTCTGCCTAAATTAATCCTCTCAGTTTTGTCATCAATCTGTTGCGTTCCTGCATGTCACCTTGAGTAATTTGATTTTTCCACACTGTAGTTCCCCAAGATCCAGCCCTTTTTGATATCGTGACTGCTACTAGGAAGTAGCTAAATATAATGATCAAGTGCTGTCTTTCCACTCGAAGAGTACATGTGTCGTGTTTTATTTTGAGAACTATGGGTCATGGAGAGGGACAGGGAAAGGACTGAGGCTCAAAGTTCCAGAATAGAATACTTTTTTCATGTTTCTTTGCCTTAGTGTCCAATTCAGTAGGATTATAAAGATTAAAGATTTTTAGATCTTTATATATTTATTTATTTTGTGCAAATTTATAAGAATGCTAAGTCACCTTGATCTCGTCATTATTGTCGATAGAGCCAGCAATTCTAGTTTGATATCGGGAAGTGAAAAGGTGAACTAGTTTAGCTTGTGTTTCCCAACCTCTTTTTGCCTGTTTATAAGATGTGCCTCTAACACACTTAGATGATAAAGGGAAGGGACTGAATTCTTGACCTGTGCTTTGAAATTAGGACTTTGGGTGCAGGTGTACAGCACTGCGTTATTCTATCTTATGCTGGCTGCGGCAGAGCACTCGCCTCTCACTGGCTCTGTGACATTGCACTCCAAGCACAGTTGGTTAGGTAATTGAGTGGAACAGCTGCATCTAGTGTGAGATGCTGTAGAGCAGGAGGTAATTGTGGTGTGTAAAAATGTTCAGGATATGGTCTTAACCATGACAGCCGGCCTTGGCCACAAGCTTTTCTGCAGCTTTTGCTAGATGCAAATGCTGAGATGCTGAGGCTGGAGGGTAGGGAACTGAAAGATGTGGCAGGGACTTAAATCTTGGGTGCAGATATATCTTGAGGACATAGCACAGGGGTAGTCTTGGAGGAGGAAGCATGCTTAAAGATCATGGTTTGGGGATATGCTTTTTTTTTTCCCTTTCCCTTCTTTCCCAATATCTCTGCCTCTGAGACTCTGACCCTGATCTTAGCCTTTTATTTTTCTGTGGTTTGTCTGCCCTTATAAGACAGTCCTGTCTGGAGCAGTGTATACAGCTGATGTTTGCAGAAGGTTGGGGTTTTTTTAATCACCTGGAATGCATTACTAAAGGGCATAAGGTTATGATGTAATGAAAAACCTGTATGCATGTGATCTAATGTCTCTGCATGCTTCAAATGCTCTGTATTGAATTCTTCCATAGTGAAAGAACAGTCTTCTCAATCCTGTCATCTTATTTCTCATCTCTAATGCTAGTTATGTGTTTTGCATGCACTGTCCCAGCAGCTTCTGTTAATATCTTGTTGATCTCAGGTGCACCTTCAAGGTAGCTCTCTTCATATGTTAACATGTCCCGATGATAAACTTTCATACCTACTTGGATTTGCCTACTGAACTTTGCTGGCAGTTCCATCATGGACGGCTTTAACTGCAGAGCGGCACATGGAGTTTCCGGTCCAACTGTTCTCTTCAGTGACCCATTTCACAACAACCCAGCTCTTAGTTCATCAGAAAGGCTGACACCAGACTGGCTATGACCCTCCTGCTCCCACAGCAGCTATATTTAACCTGGGTCCTTTCAGTGTTGGAGTTTACAGAGTAGAACCACACAGAATTGCATGGCTGTGGTAGAGAGAGTAGTGAACTCTGGCTTTAGGGCAGGAATGAGCTTGTGGGAGAGCTGGGGAGAGGAGCTCCTGGATCTGGTTGCTGCTGAAGTCTTCATAGTAGGAAGCCATGGCATGACTCACACCCAGGCTTATTCCTTGTCCAAGCAAGGAGGTGAAGCCTCTGGCACCAAGTGACTAGCAGCACAGAAGTGAATGAAATGTGTTTATGATTAAAAATAGAACTGTAATATCCCTTGTTGTTTGCACAGGGGATAATGGATCTGGTAGCTGTCTTGAGTTTTACTGCCTATTAGTATCAAAAATACTATGGATTCCCTGCAGTCCAGCAGTGTATTTTGTATCTGCTGATGTTAACCCTGCCAAAAGACAGTATTGCATCAAGTCTACTCATCTGATCATTATATGCTAGTAAAATGAACTATTAATATATTCTGAGTCAGAATGCTGTACTGGTGTACCAGCATGACTGGTGTCATTGGGAGCACAGCCCACATAAGCATTTTAATAGTCTGAAGACTCTTCCCTTTTTCATAGGAATAATCACATCAATTTAGGTATGCTTTTATGCTTCTGAAATGGTATCTGTGCTGTACTGGGATTTTTCCAGGTGTAAACTGTGTTTATTGCAGCTCTTAACTGCTCCTGAAGTGCATTCTGAAGGGGAGACAGGAAGGGAAAAAAAGGTTGCCAGTAAGAGAGATTTCCCAGTTTCTCAGTTTGGTACAGGACCTCATGTTACTTGGGTTGAGAACCTTAATAAGAGAGAAGGTAGGGCCTCTGAAGATCAGCACTTTTGCCAGCTAATGTCAAGATTGAGTTGACCCTACCATTGGTTCCAAGCCGTGATAGAAAGGAGGCCCTTTTCAAGCATCCATTTTAAAGTATATTAAAGTTTGTGTTCAATGATAATGGGAAGGGCATTGAGAAACTTTCAAGATTATCTTCCAAAAGGAGGAGTGATAATGCCACCTAGCCCTAGTACTTACTGCTAATTTTAGTCATTTAATCCAGTAATTTAATGGAGCATTATCAAAAGACATTACCATCAGCAGAAAAGCCTTCTGCAGTTGTAACCCAATGTTTATGCAAGTGTTAGATAACTACTTTTTTTGTAATGCTGATTCTATTAATTAGGGTTATTTTGTACTACTCCTGCTATCTTTGATTTGGTGAATATGATGTAATCTTCCCAAGGTGGCTATAATCTTTGATTATTTTTACCAGATCTTTTTGAGTTACAGAGCTGGCTCTGCATGATGTCTTGCTGAGAGTGGAAGCCTTTTTCTTAAGGATGGGTAAAAACTGCTTGATGAAAAACAGAGTCTTGAGATCTTAAGAAATATTTGCCAAGTTGAGTAGAATTGTGTTTTGAGTTAAAGAACCTTGTGGATATCTTTTCAGAAATAGGAGCAAGTCTATCTTGCATTTGTAAAATAGTCTGCTTTTTTTCAGAGAAAACTCCTAGAAAGAATTGTATACTGATTCTAAAAGTGAGGAAAAAAGCGAAACAGCCTCATAAATTTTCATCTTCTGCCTCCTGTGATTTGGAGCAGGCTCTTAACTCATATCTTCTCCCCATCAGAGGTGCATACCTGAACTAACAGACTGTGGAGTTCGTACTCACCACAGCAATGAGGGGCTGTCCAAATTGTAAAGTTTGTGGAGAGAACGAGACATGGTACAGTATCTTGGGGAAGAAATTAAATGTAGGTCTTCTGTCTCCTGGGTATTTGGCAGGTAGAGGATTTTGAACCAGCATCTGTTACATCCTGGAAAAATCTTTTAACTGTTGTGCTGTGTGGAATACATTCAGCATTGGGTAAATACCTTTTCTCTTCTTTTCTTCCTGATTTCAATAACAGTGCTCATGTTCCATATTACTTAAAACTTTGCTTTCCTCTGTACATGTGATGAAGGGAGCACAAAGCCGAAAAAGAAACTTCAGATTAGTTCAAGTGCTTTGACCAGAAACAGCACAGTATTTTAAAATTAGCTTAAAAAAATGCAGTTACGGATTTATTCCAGTTTTGGCTAGTTGGCACAATTATTCATACAACTTAATGTTTTGAGACTTCTTTCTGCACTACCTGGATTTTTTTTGTGCGTATGTTAGTAGAAAATGCTCTCATTGAATTCTAGCAGAAGCAGTGGTGTGTAGAAGTGTTCCTGTCTATCTGTTATCATCTATTAAAGTATAAGTAATTCTTAAGATGTTACAGCACTGATGGCACTGATGGAAGAATAGGGTGTTTTTTTCTGGTGTGTTTTGTTCTTTGCTCTGACGTATTTTAATATTAATTATTATGTGTGTTCTGCCTTCCTTCCAAGACTTAACAGTCTGCCTAAACCATCCTTATTTCCTGTTTTAATAGTACTTCTGTAATGTTTGTTAAGTTAATGAACATGTTTGTTACTGTGATTATCCTAGAGTTTCTAGAAATTATGGAGTAGGTCCTTGATCTTCAGTCCTGTTTGTGACAAATTATCTCCAGAAAATTCAGATGCCGTATTTGCTACAATTCATACAGAAAATTAACTTCAAAGTTTTCTTAATTTTGAAAGCAAACAGAGCAAGTGCTATTGTTTCAGGTGGTTAAAGTATTGCAAGGCTGTTTAACTGAAAGTATGTATTTAGGCTGTCAAGAAGTGGGGAATAAATTGAATCAGTTTCCAGAAAAGCTGTGCAGGCTAATAACTGAATTCAGAATATTTTTTAGATGTGTTAGAGTAGCACCTCTTCAGTATGGCTTTATGATGTCTGAAGAGTATCAAGAAGATTTCGGTAAAGTGGAAAATGTGGATGTAAAAGAGAAAACTTTTCCAATAATCTTACCTGCTGAAAGTCTGACAGGCAGGAAGACGAGCAAAAGAAATAGAAATCTGTCTTATTCTTTCCTTTCATTGTAGGAAAAGGAGATGCAAACACTAAGTTTTTCCTCTGTAAAATTTCAGATTAAACAGTATGGTTGTTCAAAAATATATATTTTTTCTTAAACTTTGTATTTGTTTTTAGTTTCATTTTTTTTAATATACTTAAGTGTTTTGCATATGTGGATGTAATTTTTTGTTTCTAGAAAGGTGAGCAGCTCCATCCGTGTAAGAAAAGGTTAGGGACAGACTGGTCCCTGTTGTAAAGGTTGTTTGATACCAATTTTGATCAGGGAGAGGGAACCACAAGAAATAGAATGTGCAGAGCCTAGGAGGTGGTCTTCCTTTTGCAGCTCCAGCAAATCTAGGTAGCTTTAAGACTGGCTGCAGTGAGGTATTATCCTAAATAATTTTGCACATGTGATGAAGGCTGTTGTGCTTCTAATTTTTTTCAGTTGAATGCTTTTTCAAATTTCTCTTTCCAAGAGAAAATGCTTATCTTTTACATGTACCAGCCTGCTATTTCTCAAATTTTCTCAGGAAAAGTTACTCATCTTTGCTAGGTAAAAACCTCTAAAACATAAGGTGGCTGATAGTCTGTTGAAGCTCTGGATGGAGGATATGAATCTAAAAAGTCATATTTTATTAGAGGAGATGCTGGTCTTTGGGTTAGACTGTGAATCCAGATGGGTGGGATGGCTAGTGGGTTGAGTTCTTTTGTGTGTAACTTCTTAAATTGATACAGAAATGTAAGATAATATATATACTTGGAAA
>NW_009598257.1:17738-63865 GCF_000690535.1 Cariama cristata | reverse complement strand
TTTTTTAACTTTAATGGGTGTGTCTAGAAATGAAGTAGGCATGTGTACATATGTGTATATATGTGTGTTTATAGTAGACAGCGTCATTAAATGTATATGAATAATACATATATAAAAGCCTCATGAGGCTTCCTCTATCAAAAGCTTCATTTTCTTTCTGATACTTGTACGGTGGTATTGTTGAAATTGATTTAATAAAGCTTTTACAAAGTTAGTGAAAATACAGTTCAGTTAAATACTCTCCCTCTCCCTTTTCCAACATCCTCCATTCCATCCCCTCCATGATCCATTTCCCCCCTTTTCTCCGTTCTTCTTCCTCCCCTTTCTCCATTCACTGTCAGGAAGGGGCGCCTCAGAAGAGTCATTTCAGCTCAGCACGCCACCGTCAGAGACTAGTGGAACCAACAGCTACAAAAGTGAGTGCCTTTGTTGAAGGACCATTTTTAAAATGGAATGTTGTGTCAGCAGAGTATTTGTTAGTAAAGAGAAGCTCTTCTATCTGCTTGGTGGGATATTTAGTTATTTTTACTTATCTGCAAATGATATAATTGCTCTGTCTCTAAAGGTGAACTTCAGCACTGGAGAGATTCATATTCAAATGCAGCTGTTGTACTTTCTTTAGAAAGGTGGGGTGAGATTTTTTTTTTTTGGATGAAGTGTTCTGCTTCGGTTTTATTACTTTGCGTGATGTCAGTTTTCCTAAACACGTGTGCAGTTCATTTGTCTCATTCTTAAAAGGCTTTCATTGAATAAAAAAATTGGCAAGGATATGGAAAATAATGAAATAGTCTATTATCAAGCTGGGACGTGAAGTTTCAGAGTTTTAAAAAAAAAAATACTTTGGCATCAAATGATGATATTAGCAGATACAATAGCAGTACTGGTTAGTTTGTAAGGTTGTTCCACCTTTTTAGAGGTATGCTTTTTGTTAACAAGATACAAAAAAGCTTGAGATATTCAGTGAGCGTTCTGTTATGAAACTTTTGTTCTCTAGTTCTGATAAAACGTACTATAATGTGTATTTCAGAGCATCAGTAGCTGTTCAAGTGTGTTTATTTTTTGTTACTTTTTGTGAGAGTCCAGCAAAAATTAATCTCTGTATCCATTACTACCACCTCCCAGAAATCCCATTCTCCACTTCCCTTTAGATTTAGATACTTGCAGAATTGATAGCAATATTTACATACAACCTTTGATACAGGTTGAAGTAGATCAATGGTAGTAGTCCTGGACTTGAAAGAAAAACCCTAGTTTTATGAAAGAAAAAAACCCAGACACATTGTCTTGTCTTGCATTCTAAATTGTGACACCAGTCACTATTGTCAGACCCATTCTTTCTGTTGCTAAATGTGTTGACTCATTATTAGTTGTGTTGACTTTTACTGTTGCCAGCTTGTATTATTTATTCCTTTTAGCCTGTAACAGCATTGTCAATACTATCCTATCCTTTCGTGGATCTGGGGAAGGGCATTTTGGGGGTTGCAGATGCACAAGTGAGGATATATTTTTTTGTTTTAAAGAAGGATTAGTTAAATAAGAGCAGAAATTAATTTTTAGTGAGTCTATACTGTCTCTGAAGGAGCCCATTCTCTTGACAAGCCACTTTCTGTGTGCATTAATGTGCCCTAGAATCACTCCAGGTCATTCCCTCAATGTGGAAAGCCGAAGGAAAAAAGTATACCAAAGTGGAGTTCTGTGGACATAAGCTGTGCTAGCTTTTGCTCCCTCCTTTTATCTAGTTTTCCAGCAGTTTTCCGCCACACCCCTGTGCCCTGCTGTACCCCTGGATGCACTTTGTTGAAGGTAGGTATGCTGTCAAAACCTCAACCTGGTAGCTGCAGAGCAGCCTTCTCAGTGTTTGCATTTCTGTTTTGCTTGGGACAGAAGGAACAGAAAGAGTCTTGTCTGGTGTTTCCAGGGCCCTTAGCCGCGGCGCCTTTAGTCAGTGTCTTTGCTCCTGGGAGGGCATCCTGATACACTGGGAGCAAGTCAGTTGGCAGCTCAGCGCTGCTGGGTACCGGCTCAGCGTCCGGAGGGGGCTTGCAGACCGTGTCATCCTCCACCTCTTCCCCCTACAGACATTGTCAGCAGCTTCAGAATGACCATCTGCTTGGAAAAGACTCTTTAGCACACCATAGGAACATAACTCTGGTTGAGCATTTTGTTTTGATTAAACTGTGTCTGTAGGAAAGAGAAAGAAGGCAAACAAGAACTTCTTCATTGCCAATACTGTGTGACAGAAGAGAAAAACTGCAAGTTCATAGTTGCCAGGAGCATGGACCAGTCTGGACATCACCCACATAATCTCTTTCCTCACTGTCCATGCAAGGGAATGGTGAAAACCTGGAGCAGTAGCCTTCTGAGTCCTGTTCTTTGAGAACCATTCACTAAATGGGTAGTATTTCTCATGGCATTCCAGTAGAACTAATTCTGACAGGCACGTGCACCCGTCTGTGCTGGCGGCTAACCCTTCCCTTCCTCCTTTCCGGTACACACTTCTTAGTGAAGAATAGCTGCCAGGCTTTATGCCCTAGATATATGTATGCCTCTTTTCCTTGCCTGCCACCCTTGCTATGTTCTTGGAATCAACTGCTGCAGCTGAAGAGACTGTACTTTCCTGGTCTGATTGAGGTAACGAGGTAATAATTTCTGCATGTTTCCCGCTCCTTCCTATGTGCCTTTCCATTTTCTTGTGCCCAGATCAAACTCAGGGGCTTGGATTATGCGGTTTTGCCTCATACTTCGCTAGGCCGCAAGTCTGGGAAAAGTCATGTTCACCCATAATCAGACCCCACTCAGGCTGACCCAGCTGATGGAAGGTAGAATCTGGAATAGGCCTTGGCAGGTCAACAGCTGCCTGGTTTTGGAGTAGGGATATTGGCTTGTAGTTCTGGGACAAGGGGGTCGTAGTTTGCTACTTTGCGTGGGACAGGCCCTGGAAGCAGACGTGAGAGCAGTGAGAGGGCTGTGTTCAGCACCATTGCTCAGGACTGTTGGGGCTGTACTGAGCCCCGTGCACCGAAACTACTCAAGAGAAGAGATGAAGACAAACCTGAGGTGCAGCAGGTGCTACAGCTGGTTGTCTGCTGGTGGGAGGAGCAGTCCAAGGTTACCTGAGCAGATTTGACTGGGGAGAAGTGTGGCACATGGCGCTGTGTAACAAGCGAGGGTGATATACTGTGTTCTTCAAAGGTTCATCTGTGTTCCAACGACATGCTTCAGGCAATGTGAGATTCTCAGTATTTGCCATTCACATCACTATGAGAGCAGAGTAGGGAAGTGCTCTTAGTACAGAGCCTCTGAGAGACAAACTTTGTCTTTCCCTTGTACTCCTGCTTGTACTTCCTGAAGTGCTGTTTTCTGGCAGACTCACCTGCTGCAAGTCAGTAGGAGTGTCATCAGAGTCCTGTCACCCATTTTCCTTTGCGTTGTGTGGCATTTGGAATCCTTACTAGTAGTCGCTGTGACAACCTGACCAGCACTCTGCTTGAAGGAATCCATTTGCAATGCAGCTGATGAAGAAAGCCCACAACTTCATCTTACAAAGTTGTGAATCAGCTGGGAACTTGAACACCAGTCATCTCAAAAGGCAGCAGCAGTGCAGCCTGTCTCCAGCCCTACCAAAGACTTAATAACCTGCATACTCCACATACGTCTGCAGACACGCCTGCACCTGCAGTGCCCTCTTGGCAGCCCCCTCCAACACTCAGGCCGGCGGGGCATGGATCGTCTATTCTTGGGGCTATATGGATCAGGGAAGCCTGATCAAAGCTCCTGATCAAGACTAGGAGGACAGGGGTGAATGTCAGCTGTGCAGGTAATTCCACAAGTGGGGACCTGTGGAAAAGCAGCAGAATTGGCAGAGCTTCTCCAGCAACTTGTTTTATCACACTTCATCTGAATTTATTGCCTCAGGAAGAGCTGCTGCTTGCTCCTAGTGGTAGGGGTAGGTGCACAGAAGCCACCAGTGCCATGATCTTGTTGCCATTGTAAAGCAAGAGCTACTTTGCCTGCTGCTTTTAGACTGAAGATGGCAAATTGCCATCAACAAAGCTAACATGCCTTTCTTCAAGCTTGTTGATTCAGCTCTTTCTACTTTAAAAAACCACAACACAACAAAACAAAAAACCCAAACAAAAAAACCCCAAACCAAACAAACTTGTTACCTTGAAATGGTATGTTGTCTTTTGGCTCTGTAAAGACTGGTGGGATCCCTTTTATTCCTTTTGCCTTCCTCTACAGCTGCTGTTGGCCCAGGTGGCAGGATGTTACGGAAGCCCAGGCTGCACAGCTTGCAGAGACTGTTGCCTACATCAGGGACACTATTTGGGTGGGGGAAGGCCATCAAAGACCAGTGAAGAAATAGTAGTTTTGTGCCTAGAAAAGCATCCTGGTAGGCTTGTAGGGGTGTTTTGTTCTACATGTCTGGTGTCTGGGTTTCCTGCATCTGGCTCCTAACTTCATGGATATGGACAGAACAACTGCATTTGGAAGCAAGGAAGTGTATCTCATGAAAGCAGCAGTAGTGATTCAGAGGACACTAAGGTACAACTTGCCCAGAAGATCCTCCACCTGTGGTCAACTGACTACAGGTGATTCACCTGCATCTTAGCAAGCGTTCTGCACATCATCCTGGACCCAGATGAAGTGCATTTGTCATTTGGGCGAACTGAAGCAGCAAGGGACATGCTGTGTTGACTTCTGATGTGGAGACTAGTGTTTCCTGAAGGGACAGGGTTTTGGCCTGTCCTGGCTAAAGATAGTAGAGTGGTAAAGATACGGTGCTGTCAACTTGGCCGACTATGAGCTCGTCTCCAACCTTAGGGTTGGTTGGTTGATTTGATGCGAATCAGGGAAAACTGGGCTTCAAACAGTATTGGTGAGCCTTTTCTCTATAGATCTCTCTTTGGATCTCAATTTTATGGACTACAGCTGCTGGTGGTTCTAGATTCCTAGGTTAGTCCTGTCTGTGAAACCTCGTATCTTCAGTCTTTTTTGGGTCAAGCTTCGAAGTGGTTGACACTGGTACCTGCATCTGAGAGAAGAAGTAATAAAATAGTTTTGAGAGAGAGGGCTCTGTTTTCTCCAGATGTTGGAGGAAGTACTTCCTTCATTCAGTACAGATTTGCCTCATGTTTTGGGTGTGAAAGTGACCATTTGACAGCAGAATGAGCAGCAATAGGCAGTGTCAGGAGTATTTAGTATGCTTACCTAACTAGTGCTAAACAGCTGCTGAAGGAATGAATAGGACTTCTATATATTTGTTGGTGTAGTCACAGGGTGTGCAGAAACCATGTCTCCACTTGGTAAACCTAGACTGAAGGTCTTAAATAGGTGGGAAGCCTCAGTAAAAATAATTATTTACTTATGGTTATCAATAATAAATGGCTAGATGGATCTGATGCTATTGTGTATCTTGCTAGGCTGTGTCTTAAGTACATTTTAAACCCACATGCATTCTTAGAATTGTACTGCTTTTTGCCATAAACTCAAGAAAAATTGAAGAGTCTACTCCAAAAGTAGGATATTACTGTAACTTGTTCATCACAGGATCTGCTCATTTAAAAAAGAAATCATCCAATAGGCAGGGGAATGCAGAGAAAGAAGTACTACTCCCTAGCACTACTCTCTGGCAACAGCTGATAGAAGTTTGATTTGATGGCCAATTGATTACCATCATCTGGCAGACATATAAATAGAAGCAGAAGATAGTTTACAGTCAGATATTACAAATGGATCCACTCTTTGACAGGTTAAGGTTGTCTTCATTTTAACATTCATCTCCTGAACAAGTCAGTCTGTCAGTGGTGTAATATTCATTGTACTGGATAGGTTTTATAATCTTCTACCCCAGGATGGAAACAAAATAAATCCCAGCACTCCCTTTTCTCCTTACTAAAGCTTTAGTTTTGGAGAAGGTAATACCAGGTTATAATGAGATGTTTGCAGCTGTTACTTCAGATGTGTGGCCTCCATCTCAATGGTGCTTGCATGCCTCCCAACTGATTAAAAATAGAAATAGCTGTAGTAGAAATAGTATTAGAAATTGTTTGTCTAGCATAAATGCTAGTATGTATGCAAAATAATATTACAAAAATGTGAAGCTGGTCTTAAGATATGGTTAAATTAGTGGATATACATCCTCATTTAAGTGTGGGATGTCTGCATAGTGTGGACACAAAAAAAGAGGTGGAATGGGACTGAATTGTGGGCTAGAATTTAAAATGTTTACGAAGAACTGAGTTGAGTGGGAAACCACTGTTGGGAGGAATTTCAGCCATACTGAGATAAGATTTGTGTCATCAAAAAGACAGGTTTTTTTTCTCTCCCAGAGGACTATTTTATTCTGCATGTACATATCTGCACTAGTGAAATTAACGTGGAAAATACACTGGTGCTTTCCTTTACTCGAATATCTTGGTGGCATGGCTGCAGGGAAGGTGAAAGCTGCTGGGTTTAACCTGCCAGATGACTCATGTAAATCAATACAGGAACTAGGAGGAATTTTTTTGTATTATTCCCTATTGCAGACTCTGATTAGGACTGGGTTGCCTCCTGCTGGCTTAAAAACAGCTGGAAAGTGTAGAGAAGGAACTATGGTTGGCTACTCTTTAACTTTTGTTTCACATTGAATACATACATAACCCAAGGTGTTTGTTCTAATCCTTATGGGGTTTTTTTATTGTTGTTGTTTTGGGGTTCTTTGAGGGTCTTTGAGACTAGTCTCACAAGAAATCTCTGTGCCTTTGGAAAGGTCTTCCCATTAATTAGTAGATATTTCACAACAGAAACTTGCAGACAAACATTCTAGATAGGGGTATAAATTCAAGTAACCTTCACTTATCCTGTTAGACCTTATTAAGACAGTATAAATAGGATTATCAGTCAAAGGTAAAAGGGAAGTTAAAAAATGTAATGCTTGCACAAACTTAATACAGTTACTGATGTGATTTACTGTACTTTGACTTGGAACAATCCGTCTGCCATATTGGACAAGGAGGGGGATCAAATTGTCTATAAAATGGCAATAAACCAAAAGATTATCTGGGTCTGAATCTCAACATACCTAGAATGTTAGTAGTCCAAACAAAAACTATAAAATATACCTGACTTTATTGCTTGCAGATACAGAGAAACCAAGTAATGATATAAATTGTGGAAAAGGATTTATCACTCTTACATTTTTGCTTTCTGTAGGTAGGAAGGATTGTCTGTCCAATGTGATTTTTAGCTGAAAACCTTGCCTAGGCTGAAACAATGATTTATTTCATGTCAAGAGTTCACAAATTCTTATACACAGTGGTCCAGCACTGGTCTAATAATTTGCCTTGTTTTGTCAAGGATTTTTCTGGTGAAGTTGTCAGTATTAAGAAGCTGGGTTTCTGCCTCAAGGTGGTCTTTGCTAGACATCAGCTTCCTGCCTGCATCAGAGTTTTTAGACCAGTGATTGATGCGGCAGATATATCTCTTGTTGCACACATTTTGGACTTTTGGATGAAAATAAAAATAGCAGACTGCTAATGTTTGTGTTATGATCCTTTTCTGATAAGGAAAGGTATACTTTAAAAGAGCATTCAAATCCCTGAAGAAAAATTACCTTTCTCCTCCTCCTCTTCCCTGCAGTGGATTCTCAAAATTGAGACTGCTACTAATCAGAGAAGCTGGATAACATCAGCAGGGAGAGCAGTGTAGTATCAGTATTTTTGCTATACTGTCTTTGGAGAGGTTGAAATAAATTTTTTCTTGTTTTGGAGTGTTGACTAGTAACTGAACATTTATGCAACAGCTGGTGGTGGGGGTGTCCTCTTGCCCACCATACAGGAAGACGAGTAGGGACAGTAG
The DNA here is from genome assembly GCF_000690535.1 of Cariama cristata. Taxonomy (NCBI): domain Eukaryota; kingdom Metazoa; phylum Chordata; class Aves; order Cariamiformes; family Cariamidae; genus Cariama; species Cariama cristata. Next base: position 56,023 of record NW_009598257.1, on the reverse strand, counting down.
CCTTTTGCAATTCAGCAGCAAGTGTGGTAAACAAGCAGGAGACAAGGTAGGAACCATGTTGAGAAGGCCCATGAAGACCGATGTTTAGGTTTATAATAGTGGCAAAGACAAAAGATTATGAGAACGTGGCTCCCTAAGTTAGAATGGGCTCTCCGTTGTGAGCAGCAGACGCTGGTGTGGATCTTTCAAAATTTTCAGAGCATTTAAAACCCTGTAGGAAATAATCGAATTTCAGCTTGTTGAGGGAAACATGCGACTACAGTTTTGAAGTGAAAAAATAAACTGTTCATTTTGACAAAGCTGTTTTCACAAATGGGGTTAATATTTACCTTGCTGGTCTCTAGGCAGTCTCAATTTTTCCAGTGTGACCCTTGCCCTAGAACTTGAACCTTTCTTCCACATCAGTGGAGTATATTAGCAGTAAGCTGTGGGGTCAGCCTAACCAATCAAATTTGAATTTATAAATAACGATTAAAATGTCAACATTAAACAAAATCTCTAATTTTGATACCTTTAATTGCATAAGGGGCAGAAGATCTGGAATCATTAACACAGCAAATATAAATTAGCCTTTTTCTGCAAAAGAGATATTTCTGTTGTCTACCAAACGCAAAAAAAACAGTGTTTTGCCACTGCTGTTCCATGTGATTTTGGAGGGCGCGGAAAGGTGAGTTATTTGTGCCCTTTGTTCCTGTCCTGCCCCAAGTCTTCTCTTTACCCTTTGGTGTGAAGAGCAACCGCAGAGCTCAGCGCTGTGGGCCCTAGAGTGGGCACTGTGGGTACACAAGTGCCTCACCAAGACTCTTGTGACTTAATTCCTCTGATTAACATGGCTTAAAACTTAGTTCCAGTGTACTTTTCCCTTTCAGCATATGTGGTCTGATGAATGTGAGTGTGTCAAGGTAGAGCAAGACCTGTGTTTTGCTAGTGATAATCAGTCCTGGAAAAAAGAATGAACATGTTTGGACTTTTTTTAGCCCCTTCTATCCTGTGAAAAATGACTAACAAAAACTCTTGCAATGAAAGCCTAAATGTAGGCAAGTCTCTTTCATGCTGAAGGCAGGCTTAATCATTTTATTTTCTAGTTTCTGATTTCAACAAAGTTTAGCAGCAGCAGCTGAACATACCCATTGTATAACACAAAACGTGATCCGCAGCTGGGAAAAGGAAGGCAACCAGATTCCTGTGGGCATAATGGTCTCCAGCAACTGTATTGTCAAGAAGTGCCAAAACTGGCTGCTGTGCGCTGTGGTGTTGCTTTTTTCTTTTGCTTTTTATTAGTAGGCAAAATCATGTGTAGGTATGCCTATATAAAACCCACTGCTTTCTGTTTGATGGAAGAACCCAGAGAATCAGACGGAAAGTAGAGAAATCCTTGGCTTTAGCCAAAGTGAATTCAGGGTTTTCCAGTTCTGGTAAACTGTATCATTGTTTATATTTGTTCAGCTGAACAGTTGTACCAGAAGCTGGCATTTATGTCTTGTGTGATTCCTCCCCACCCCCGCCTCCCTTCTCCTTTTACCTTGATATCTGATAGTACTCTTAAAGAGGGGAACGTTCGTGAGAACTTGGTAGCTGCAATCTGCTTAGTCTTGGTGTTTGAAACACTTTGCAGACCATGCTTTTTCTCTATTAGTCATGTGGTGATGTGGTACTTTGCTAAGGGGTGCAATAGTGTGTATGACAGCACGTCAGAATGGGGCATGGATTTCTTAACACTGTGTTAGATTAGGTGATTTTTTCTACTTTGAGGTAGAAAATTCATTCAGAATTTTCATGCTTTTTTGTTAAAGAAACATGGTTATTTATTGATTTTTAAAAAGTTGAGCTAAGAATGCGACATGGTAGACAACAGACAAAACCTAAAGTAATATTTTTGTACTATATTTTACTACGTAGTGAAGGTAGCAAAGATCAGACCACTAGAAAATGAATACAAAGATTTACTGAGTTAATGTTGGCAGCAGTCAAATTGCTGTCTTTCGAAAGGGTTTGTGCTTTTCGTTGAAGGGAGTTGTAACCTTTTACTAATTGCAGTAGCTACTCTTCAAATAAGCTATACTGCATTATTGTTTTAAGGAAGTGGAGTTCATGTATTCTGCCACTGCTGCTTTTGGCTGGTAATGTTGTTAAGCATAGTCTGAGTAATTCTTAACTGCATTACTGTTTCTCGTTTGACCAGTAGGTTACTGGTACAGTGTTTGAAGGGTTTTTTTTGGTTGATTTGGTATGTCCCTGAAGCATTGAGTGTTTATGGATTGAGTTGGTGTGAATTAGACATACCAATAAGTACTTTTTTTTTCTTTAAATTGGCATTTTCCCCCGTTATTTTCTATGTTGGTGAATTTTATTCCCATAAATGGTAAATTTGTAGCACTTTGGATTTTTTTTCCCTTCCTTTTCTCTGTCCAAGTCAATTTGATTATTAATTTTTCTCTTTCCAAGGTAAGTAAAGAGATTATACTCAAACTTCTTCCAGTGACTGACTCCTGTAGTATCCTCTCTTTTAAGAGAATACCTTTGACTACCAGGCATTAATTTAGATTCTTGCTACTGTCTCTGAAGAAACCGTTGTGGTACTTTGTGTACTTAAAAAAAAAAAAAGCAAGCTAGTTACAGCATGTGCATTGTAGTGTAGGAGTTGTTCTTTGATTTCTGTAAATTTATTTCAAAATTTAGTTGAAACTGCAATTTGTATATCTTAATAATTATTTTTGAGGAAGTTCTTTTGGTTGCTGGATATTATTACTGATCACTTAGTTGGAAAGACTTCAAACTATAGTGTAGTTCATAGGAAAATCCTTACTGTTAATGCATGGAATCATTCTGAAATGTTTCACCTTCTTCCACAGATATCAGCGTTTTTTTTATGCTGTAAGAGTTTGTAGAACAATACTAGGCAAAGCAAAACATGTTTAACTGCTGTTTATTTAGTTGAGTCTAGTCTATTATAAATGTAATGTTGTATCTGGTTCATCTATAGGAAAATAGAAACAGATCATTTAAATTGCTTCTGTATTGTACATGATAAAGCAATTGATTTCTTTTTATTGTGTGTTTTTTATATGTAGCCTGTTTGGCATTCCTTTTTGATCCAGTTAATTTGCATTTAAATTGATAATGCCTAGCTTTAAGTAGGCACCTGGGTGTTCCTTTTACATCAGATTTCAGGACCTGTGGAACTGACACACAGATATGTTTCTACTTTGAAAGGTACAATCAGCAGTGCCTGTAAGAAAAGCAAGAAAGTTAACCAAGGAGATAAAAATGAATTGTATAGGGGACAGAGTTGAATTAGACAAAATGTGACCTTTTCTGGTTAAATCTGAGCTTAAGTGCCTGTCTACTTTTACAGTATATCCCCTATTAAACTCTGTGGTAGTTGTTAATTTGTGACTTCAAGTTCATTATTTAAAAGTTTTTTTTAGCATTCAGGGATGTGAGGGTGGTAAGTTACCATGGAGAATAAAATCTTTGTACGTTGAAATGCACAGTTGAAAATATTTAAAACAAACCTTGTTTTCTGTGCCAAGGCGCATTCTGCAGGTGACACGAGAGAACTGTGAATGGAGTCTTCCCTGAGTACCAGTAACTACCTTCCAGAGCCTACCAATGCAGAAGTGGCAATTTTCATTCATGAAAATGCTTGTGAAGAGATGACCTTTGAGTTAATTGATGAGGCTACCTAGTAAGCAAAAACCCTAGTAAACTGGTGGCTGCATCTGGGTGACTAGAAAGAATATGAAAGCCTTCAGCTGAAAGGCAGAACATCAGACTTTACCGTTAAGGCATTAATAATGCCTAGCTCCTTGGCAGCCAGTGTGGAAATGGAAAGACCGTGATCTTGACTGGGACTTAATGTTACAAGTGAAGAAGGTATCAGTACAGTTTTCCTGAGAAAAATGAATATAGAATTGCATCTTGGACAAGCCAGTTCAGACTGGGATTGCTGAGAAAGAGGTAGTCCAAACACAAACTCTCTTGCATCATCTGGTAGGGAGAACAATTTTATATTACACCTGTTTTGTAAGAAATCAGATCCAAGTGAGAACACCTTGACTGACAGAAAAAGAGGTGAACACCTTTCTGCACCTTTTTGAAAGCTGGTTAAGCCTGTCTTGAACTGGAAATCTTAAAGTCAGTAGCCACTCCTACAAGTCAGCCCTAGTGTTAATAGAAAACCATTTCTGAGGCAGAGGCTTACTATTCTTGGAACCGGGAAACATTGTAAGTTGTCATAAGAACAAAGGACAGCTTTGACAGAAATAAAATTACAGGAGGAGAGGCACATTTGGTGTTGAGACACTGACACTTGGCATTTGAAGTGGTTGATCTGGCTTCATGCTAGAGCCCCTTGGTAATGTGCTTTGTGAGTCTGAAGAACTGAACGTTGGCAAAGTTGGAATCAAATAAAAAGCATAACCTGCCACTACCTCGCTTCGAAGGTGCTTAGAATGGCTTAATACGGTGGCTTGATATATTCGTCTTACAAAGAGATCAAGATTAGCTTGTAAAAAGCTCTTGCACAGTGCAACTTCTTTCCCTGATAGATCAAAACGATCCTATGCTATGTTACTCACCCTGCTTTTTTCTGTATTCCCACATCCAAAAGCAGTATCTGCTGTCATCCCCCAACTTTTCTTCAGCAAAAACATAGTAATTGCTTAAGAGGAAAATCCTTCAAACTCCTCTCTCAGAGCAGTAACTGTTGCTGTCAGTGACTATGATACGACGGTGAAATGTGTACCATTGATGATTTTTTTTTTCTTCCTACTGTTATTAATGCAGTGTTCATATTACAGTGTTAACCTATTCTTAATGCAGTGTATTAAGATCTAACACACGTTATCAGAAAGCTCTCAGATGCTTACAGCTTATGATGGATGGGTAGAGTAACAGTGTAAAAAAACCCTCATATTAATCTTCTCACACTTAACACCTCCCTAGCTGAAGAATGCATTACTGAAATTTGTCTTGAAAAGGTTAATATTTTCAGACTACTTCATGGACAACTGAAAACTCTGAAAGATAAGACTTTTTGAATATTTGAACATTGCAATTGTTGTTGGAAGATGAAGCAAATTTGATGTGGTTCTAAATCAACCTGTATTGGCAACATTAGCTGCATCTTTAGCAGCTTATGAATGTGTCAGCTTTTTGTTGATTCTTTAAAATTGAATCCAGCAACAAGCAAAAAATTAATGGCATCTTTTCTTCCTCTCATATAGGGGAGGAAATTCAATATTTTAAATTTTCTGTAATTTCCTGGTAATATTTACAGAAATAAGATGAAGTTAGTGTTTTCTAAGTCACCTCAGTCGTTTAAACCTTTTTATATAGTTCCATTATTTAAACCATGTTTCTAGTTAGTGGGGTGAAGACTTTGACCCAGTATAAAGTTCAGTGTGCTTTATTCAGTCAGTGTGGGTTTTTTTTATAATGCTGGATTTCTGCACTGTGGTGCATTGATTGAACTTGTCCATACTGAAGTGTCTTATAGATGTGTAGGACCAGAGGAAGATTAATAATTACTGAAATAATCAAAAAGCATCTGTACTTGTAAAACCACATTAATGATAATAAAATGCAGAGTATGGAGTTTGAACTGATGAATGGTAGCTGCAGTTAAATTAAGTACCCATGGGTCTTCATGCAACATCACAGCAATTGGGCACAGCTTGCACAGAGCTCTTAAATCTGAGGCAAGGTTTATTATGTTTTCAGACCACAGTTTTTGAGACCTGAAGGGCCTCAAGGGCAGGAGTCTCTGGTCCATTAAGTCTGCTTTATGTTGTTGCAGCGGAATGAAACAGCGCTAAAACCAACCCAACTCGGGCTGGCCAGAGGATGTATGATTCCCCATAGGGCAAGGGCAGAAGAGCATAGTGGTGTCCTGTGGGGCAGAGCTGGTGCCTGAGAACCATGCAGAGTGGTAGTGAAGGCATCTTTTTCTAACTTTTTTAGTACTCCAGTGGCTTGCCTGCTAAGTACGTGATCTGAAGGTCTTGACACCACCAAGGTTTTGCTTTCAGCAGCCTGTATGTGGGGGATGCTGAGCAGGGGAACTGGGACAGTCAGTCTTTTGAGTGTATTTTATTGAGACTTTTGGAAAGGAAGCAGTGTAGTGCCAGAAAGCTGTGAAGTCATTACAGATCATTTGCAACCTAACTGAGATCTGAGCTGGAGTGTTGCAAGCCTGAAGAAGTGAGGGATTTTTGGTATGGCGTCATTCAGTGCTTCCCCGTTTTCAGTGGCTGTGAGTAAAACAGCTGGGAGAAAGAGAGTAAAAACGACATCTTTAGCTTTTGAATGATATGGATGTTTTTTATGTACCTAGGAAATAAATGATTTCTCTAATCTAAGCTATAACCTAGCCCAGCTGTGGAGCTCTGCTGTACTATTACAAAGCTAGCATAATGTTGGTGAGCCTTGTCTGGAGTAAGGAAGCCGGTACTGACACAGCTGATAATCTGATAATATCTGCAGACTGTGCAAAAGTCTTTGGGGCAGGTGAGTTCTAAGTGACATTAAAAAAATCATGTAGGAGCTGTAAAAATTCAGCCTGATCCGAGACAGAAAAACAAGCTTCAGTTTACTGTGGATTTTTTTTTTTTTTTTGTCTTGGAGATACTCGAACTGGAGAAGCATGAGAGAAGTGACCTTGCATTTTAACATCAATGCTGTGATATATAGGAAAGATTAGGATATAGATACTATCCAGAAAGGATATTTGTTTTATTTGATTCCTTGGTTTGTTTATGTGTATACTGTTTTAAAATCCAGCCTTACAAATGCTTTATTTGCAATGTTTTGTAAATCTTCCTGTCTGAATTACATACCTGAGGTTTTGGTTGATTTTTTTTTTACTTTGTATGGGGAGATCTTGGTAGTTCTTAACGTCTTTACCAGCAAATCGTTAAGTGAATCATCTCTTATGGAACCTTATTCTGTAGTCCAAAGTAGTGCTTCAGAATGGCAGGCATGAGAATGACCCAAGCGATTAATAGGACTTCAGGTGTCTAGAGAAGGCAGTGACTGTCATTTGCTGTGCTGTTATAATGATAAATTATAACCAAAACACTCTGGATTTGTTAAAAAAAGGAAAAGACCTGAGTCATAAGAAACAAATTTAAAGTACAGGTTGCAACTCTGTTAAATGGGGTGCAAACCCAAGTATGATTTTTGCTCATACATTTTGGCAGTTTTTCCACATTATCTGTTACAGTTTGACAGTGCCTAGATTTACAAGTAAAGTTTTATGTTAGAAATAGAACACAATGGCATTGTAAATATTGAAGAAAAAAAACATACGAAGGGAAGTACGTGGGTTCTAAATTGCAGTTACATTTTGTTCATGATGAATGTGACATTTTAAATTTATGGGTATTACTCAGCTTCATAATGCAATATTGTATGCAGGTGTAACTGTTCTTTTGTATGTAAGCACATGTTATGCTAAAAGATGTTTTAAATTGCAAATTCTGAACAGTTGCTGGAACTTCCTAGGAAGTGGCGGAATTTGTTACCAAGGCCCCTAATTCTGCTCTCCTATGCCTTTGCGTTATGATCTCTAATTACATTGTTTCACACTATTTTTTCCTGCCTCATTCAGTGAACAGGATGGGCGGTGCTCAGGAATTGAGTAGCTACTTGATATTTTAATCCTTATCATTCAGTTAGCAGCCTAGGCTTTATTTACTGCACACTATTTAAAAGTCTCTAAAGAATACATAATTATTCATTCCCTCATGGCCTTTTCTAACATGCCTGGCTGAGCTATTTTTATCCATTCAATTGTATTTTCATGTACATTTTCTGGTCAATACCTATAACTTTATGTACTATGTGAAAGAAACACGTGTGCACACCTACACAGCATGCATATATATATCTCTTTACATTTGAAAAAGAATTTTACGATTATTCTCTTTGATAACTTGTAGAATTGAGACTGAGTGTCTGTTATGTACTTTAAAAAAGCCTTTCACGAGGATATTGAAAGTAAACATAAAATAATGCAATTGAGTGACTGAAGTTATCTGTCCACATAACTTGAATTGTTCTTATGCAGCCTTGTCTTTCGTGATGCTCTTCAACTTTAAATGTATCTGCCTGTGTATCCTCTAGGTCAGACAAGTTGTCCCTTTGTTTAAACACAGGCGGTACTCCCTGCTGGACATGATTGCCAAGAAGACTTAACTAATGTAGCATTCAGATTATAAGTTTATGTGAAAAATGAAAAAAAGTGTGGGTAGCTGAACACTGGAACAGATTGCTCAGAGAGGTTGTGAAGTCTCCATCTTTGCAGATGTTCAAAACCCAACTTGATGTGGTCTTGAGTAACCTGCTGTAATTGGCCCTGCTTTGACCAGGTTGGACCAAGGGATCTTCAGAGGTCCCTTCCAGCCGCAGCTATTCTGTGATTTATAAAATACAAGATAATCTTCTTGTGGGTATATATATTATGCTTACTTCTGATGGGCAAAACTTCATGGATCTTGTGGCTTTCTCCTACACTAAAATGCTAGTAAAAAGTCTTTATGCAGTTTCCATTTGGCTAGCAGGCTATCTGGTCTGTCCCATAAACAGTAGTTTAACTGTTCTCAACAATAGTTGTAGAAATGTTTGTACAACAGCAGTTCTGTTGTGCTGATAGTGCTTTGTACAAGATTGTGATAAATTACAATGATTTATAATTGACCAAAGTGTTATGTACATAATCTTTTTTGGGTTAAAGAACATAGAAAGCTTGGTGGTGATGGTCACCTATTTAGGTCTTGATCCTGTTTTTAACTTTTACAAATGGTAGATGCTGGAAAGAACTTGGTATATCTTTGTCACTGACTATTGCAAATTTTAATACTGTTACTGGTGCATCATAGCTCTGACTGTAAGGCTTTTCTGTAACATCTATCCATTTTTTGAAATATTTTAATATTGCTGCTAGAAAAAGGTCTAGACTTTGCCCATTGCTGATGTTAATATTTCAAATAAGAATGGAAGGCAACTAGTAAAAGATGGCACACGTAAAGTCTGTATCATCTTTTATTGTAGTCCAAATACACCACTTCCATCTGTCTGCTGCTGGTGTGATAGGAGTATTACAGTACTTATCTTAAAAACACCACTTACAATTAAAATGTTTTGTTCCTAATACAGTGTAACTTTTTTCTGTTGCAGAAAGAGTTGAGCCTTCCAAGAAGAGGCAGTTTGTAAGTATATGAAGTTTTTTCTGTTATGCTCACAGTATAGAATGTAGTTTTGACAGTTTTTGAGTAGGCTAGTCGTCTTTTCAGGGCAGTTAGAATGAAGGTTAAATGTGACAGTTGATCTACCTTAAAACACATACAAAGAAATTAAGATTGTAGATGAAAACCTCTGGGTTGTGCAATGACCTTTTTTATGCCCATCCCCATCTTCTAGAGGAACTGTTGTGGGGGATAAATTGTTCTTATGCTGAAGCTTTTGTTTTGTACTGAAGATTCCTCTTGTTAAAAATCAAGGAAGAAATTTGGTTTCTTCATAAATGCTATAAATGAAACGTGACAGGTAAGTAAAACTTCCCTTACAAAATTCTGTGATCAGACCTGTGGATGAAAACGTAGGAACAAAGAATAGATGAGTTCTACTAAAAGTATAGGGTTGATAAGCTACTATTTTGAGTAACGGAAGTAAAGATTGTATATTCTTGTATAAATTGTTATTGAGTTAGAATAATATGAACTCAGATACTGTGGTTTAGTTGTGCTTTGCTCAGATTTCTGTACCTTGTCTTTGTTTTTCTAGTGTTTTTGAGCTGTTTGGTTATAAAGCTTGTATTTTTATTTGTATCTGTTTCATTTTTTGTTCTTTATTGGTAATTTATTGAGAAAGTATTGGGATAAGAACATAGTAAAATGTCTTAAGAAACAAACTTATTTCACATACTACTATCTCTCAAAAAATACCTTAGGACTATAGGGCTATAAGTTAGTGAAGAATAAGCTTGTGTTACTGTGACAACAGGATGTGAATAAAACCCTAAGCCCTTGCACAAAATGCCAGTTATTTGATTTTATTTTTCTGTATTTGTTTTCAACTTGGTGGTGCTGTGTAGCTTTTGATGATAGTAGGGTTAGGTATGTGAATAACTGAAACTGTAATTGCTGGGAAAGTACAGTTAAGTGCTCCGTTGTTCTAACTTAAATGGCATACCAGAAGTCTGCACTTTATAGGACATCTGCTGACTTGCAAAAGACTTTCTTGTCATGACCTTGCTTATTCTTGCTGTGATGTTTGATGTTGAATTTTATTAGATATTCGTCTCCAAGTTTGAAAAATGGCTGCAAAGCAATCATCTCAATTGCATTCATATACACATTTTTAGAACTGATCACAGAGATGGAAGTGTACATTCTGTAATGTTGCTGAGACTTTAATCAAGTATAGTAAAGGAATAGCCCCATGTCAGCATAATCATATCTAGTTATTAAAGTGCTTAGGATTCTGCAGATGGTATTTTAAAATATCTTTAATACTGCTGTCTTAGTTAACAGGGCCAGTAGTGCTGAGGTTAGCAAGGACTTGGTAGTATCAGGGGTTGTGTGTGCAGGCCTCTATTTGCGAGTTATATGCATGTTGACATAAAAACTGAATTTCAAAATGTGAGAGGTCATATGTTTTTATTTCCATAAAGACCTAGAGGTCCTCGATGGCTCCAGGTAGGCGTATCACTTTGTTTTCTGGAACTTCAGAGCAAACGGCAGGCCAAGGACGCAGCTTTAAGCAGGACAGGGAGAGCAGTTTCAGGAGTGGTCAAGTAGTGAAGGTTGGAAAGCGAGGTTTGGGTTGATGAATGACTGGTACTGATTCCTCCTCTTTGAAGTGCTCTCTTATTCTCTTGTATGATACAATCAGAGGAGGAAAGGAAAGAGGGATGTATGAGGAAAGGTCTCTTGCTTATGGTTTACCGTGTGTGTTTCAAAGAGCCAGTGTGCAAAATATTTAAGCTTTCTTTTATATCTGTTGCATTATTTTTTATACCTGTTGTAGACTGGCTACCGGCTGGACCATATAGAGTTGTTTTTCCATATATATGCAGATAATTTTAAAATACATTTTAAATGTATTTGAAAGGCTGCTGATTCTAAATCTCAGTGGAATGGGATATGGTATATATAACATGGTTATGTGGAAAGGTGGGTATTTGGCAGGAAGCATACTGAGTTCCAGATCATTTGAAAAGAAGTGGTGTTTGACTGACATGGTGATATTTGACTGGAGTACCAGCCTTTCCCTGCTGAACCAACCAGAGCTCTTAGACTTACTTAGCTATGTGCTTAACTTGATGCCAGAAGTGGTACTCGGGTTTCTTTTATTAAGATGATCAGATATGCAATGAAAGAGGATGATGCTGACTTACTGCCAGCAAAACCATAAGCAGAGAAGTCTACCTGTGCAGTAGCTGTTATTCCAAGTTTGTTAGCTGTGGCATCCATTCCAACACATTGTGTCACCTGCTGCAAGTCAGCAATGCTTCTTTACTTGTTGAACCTCATCTGCCATTCATCTGCCCGGGGTACCCTGATTTGTGCTGTTGGGCACATACGCTCTTGCGATATGTGGAGTTATTCCACCGAGTAGCTAACCTTTTGATCTAGCTCTGTGGCTGTTAACCTACAAACCCAACTGGCTTCAGTTAAAAACATACCCTCTGTTTTCACTGACTTATTTATGTTACTGCTCAGCCTAAACACGGAGACTTCTCTAGAAACCCAACAGCTTCCCTGCTTTTTGTCACACAAGGTTCAGCTGATGTAAGGGCAGGGTAGTATGAAACTCTGTTTCCTGGCTTTGAAAGAGAAGACTAAAGGTTAAGGGCATGGTGGTGACAGAAGTCAAGAAAGAATCTAGAGGGATTGGAAAAGGAGGCACGGGAAGTGTATTGTGTTTTAGGGGGAACTGTGAGAGGGAATTGAGGACATAAAGTGAAAGAAATGAAGAGTGGCTTAATTTTTCCACTCTTCACCAGATTGTCTGTGGCTGGGGGCCTCATTTTGGATCTCATGAAGAAAGTTAAGCTTTCTGTGGGACTCCTACAATTAAACCCAATTCTGATTTTAAATAGTTGTTATACAGCAACTCCTAAAGAAAAAATTGGAGTCAAAAACACGTTAAAAAGTTTAAGTTAACTTTAGCATAGTTGGCATAAACTCAGATCAGGGGTGCTGGTTGGGAAATAAGTGAGCTTTTCCATCCTCAAAGCACCCCATGGCTATGCTGGCACAGGCACTTGCATGGGCACAAGCAGAGCTGATCCAGGTTGCAAATAGCTCTACGCAGGTTCTTCAGCGTGCTTGACTGTCCAGCTGCACAAATGCAGGCTGTGATGGCATAGAGGCAGAATGAATGGCTGACAGCTTTCTCTAGGGCTGTCTCCAGCAGCAAAACTGTCTTTATATAAGCTTAACATGACTGTAAACCTGCATGACTGTTACTATCTGACTTTGCAACTCTATCAGAAAATTATATCAAAGTGTATTTCTGCAGACTGCCACTATAAGGATGGATATTTTTATCGATTTGTTCATTTTCACCAAACACTTCCAAATATCAAGGGAGGCATTTGTGCCTAATGTTAAGCCAGACCCAGAAATACAGATTTAATTTGATCAAAGTTAAGTGTTGCTAATATCTGTGTATGAAGCATGCAGATCCTCAGATGAACCAGAGAACTCCTGATTGCATCTGAAAATCCCTATCCTTTAGACATTCAGAGTGTATCTAGTTGGAGTACGTAGTCTCAGGTTTCTCAGTGCATGTTGTGCATTACCTGGGTGAGTTTCCATCACTGAATTTAAGGCATCAGTGTCCCTATCCTCTTTTGTTTCCTTCCCATACTCACAGAGTACAGCGAAATGAGAACTGCAGAGAGACAGGGCATGAACTCAAAGGTTGTGGTGCAAAAATTACCCTCAGCTTTAAGTAGGTACATTCTGGTTTAACATGCCCTTCTCCTAAAATGAATTAACAGTGGGCTTCTGTGAGGTGGAGGAGCCTTCAGAAACAGTAATAGTTGACAAGAAGTAAGCGGATAGGTAGAGCAGGTTCTTCCTTCCATTAGAGCTTCAGTAGTTAAAACATCTGCCCTAGAAGTAAAATACCTGACTTTTCCAGACTAAATTAGTTCTCTTTCCTTTTTCTTTTGTTTTATTTGTGAATGTCAGTTTAATTCAGAGCTAGATAACTTTTATGTATTTATTTTTGCTGCATCTGTCCTTCTCTTGACATTTCTGAAACTAATTTCAGTAATTATAAAATATAGACAGTAGTTCAGTAGCAGCAATTATATAATCTACTTGCACCTGTGGAAATGTCAAAATTGGTCACAGTTTTCATAAAATTCATTTATACATTACAGTGAAACAGCTGATATACTTGGATAACAGCAATGTAAGAGTGTGACCAGCCAAGAATTCAAGAGAAATGCTAGTTAAAACCACTGCTTGCTTATGGGCTTAATTAAATAAGTTTCAAGAAAGTTAATAACAGTTTTTTAAGAAAATTTTTATCAATGTCGGATATGGACTGTCAGTTAACCCTAGGGCAAAAGTGGGAATGAGAAATTGAGTGGAACAGAATTATGAAATCATGCCAACCGTACTTCAGAAAAGAAAAAAAATAAAAGCTCTGAGGCCAGTGTCATGTAGGTGGACAAAACTGTAATTTGATTGACAGTTTCTGTGTGTACATATATATGTATGCTTACAGGTAGATATATCTGTTAAAAAATTGTCTGTGTATACAGGTGATACCTGTGATATCACAGGTGACCTGTGATAAGGAAAAGCATTTTGATGAGATGCCAGAGCACTCAAAGGAAACCTCAAAACTGAAATAGGTTGATTGTACAAGACTAATTCTCTCCTAACAGCCACCTCTGAGCTTTATCTCCCTAATTGCGTAGGTTTCTTTGTGGCTTGAAGGACACAACTGTCACAGACAGTCAAGGAGATTAATTTTGAGTAACTGTGGAAAACTGAAAAATAACACAAGCAAAACTCCAAGCACCCCAACACATGTAAGAAAGATTGCTACTTCCTTTGTCTTATGTGTGTCCAGGACACACATACATTGTGTGTATGCTTATGCATGCGGCTTTGCAGCTTTTTTCATTGAATGTATTTTTGCAGAAAGGCACTGTTGTGGTGAAAGTGCTTGTGTTGTAGTGCATCATTTGCAAAGCACAGAAAATCAAATTTGATTCATTATAGCTGAAGACAGAAACTTCATTTAAGTTCAGGAAAATAGTGATTAGTTTTGGAAAATATCTAGACAATTTTAGATCACTATAAATAATACTAGATTTTTGAGAAATAAAATATTTCCCATGGTAATTATAAAAGCTATTTAAAATGCAGTCTTGAGATACTCAAGTTACTGAAAATTTGTATTAAAAGTAGAAACACTCTATTTCTCTGTTTCTCTGTTCATGAAAGTTTTAGGGCTTGTTTGGATTTTTTTCTCTGAAAGTGGACAGCCTCTGCAATCCAGTGTTCATTGAGAGAAACTGACTGTGCAATATCCCATTAAAATTATTACAAGAGAAAAACATAATACTTTGAGAAAACTTTCTGCAGAGAACATATCAACAGTTAGACCTAAATCTGAGCAATGAGTTCCTCATGCTGTGACACAATGTTGAACTGGAAATTTGTATTGCTGTAGCTCTCTTCTGTATATACTTTACTGCTAGTGCTGTTTATATTTATGGACAGATGAAGTAAACAAGTTGACCTGAGGTGAGTGTTTTGGTAAGTACCATTGTTACACTAGAAGTATAGAGATTTAGATCAGTTTGTTCTTTAGAGTGTCTGCCTCTATAGCTGTGGCTCACATATCTTCTCTTGGCAGGAATTTTCACTGCAAATTAGTGTGTGCTGTCTGATGGCAGCTTAAGAAATTAGATGTGCGTGACCAGGGAGTGTGAAGCAAGGTTTCCCCCAGGAAAGTCCTTGTTGCATGTGTCTGTAGTGTGTTGACCTTTGGCAGGAAGTGGAGGGGACAAAATAGGTAAGCGAGGCTTGTGAGCCAGGACTGGTAGGAGCTACCGTTTTTTGTCTCCAGACTTGGATAGCTTGGGTGGTGCAGTCTGTACTGTGAGTACAGCTTATGCTTAGCTATAAAGCCAATTCATAAAGTTCTGCTTCCGTTACATACTCATCAGATGCCTTTGTCATTCTTTGCCTGTGTGTTGGAGCAATAGACTTAGTTTGTGGGTCTAAATTATATCTAAAAAAGAGTAACTTTCTTCTGTTGGGTTAGTTGCATCAATGTTGAGGGTTTTTCAGGCATAGTAGCAAAAAAAAAAAATTGGCTTTTTTTGATGTCACAGTCAAGAGTAACTGTTTTGATATCAGTGAATAACACAGTGCTGTTAAACTGTATGTCAAAGCCAGAGGTCTTTTCTGGAAGGAGTGGAAGCTGTGGGTAGAGTTGAGAAGGTCTTACACTTTAGAGCCCTTAAAGTAGAACCATGTATTTTTTTCTTCCATTTAATTTTTGTTTCCATTTTAGCCACTAATTTTCTTCAGCTTCATCTGAGTTTAAAGTAAGCTGAAACTCTGTTTTGGACTTTCAAATGATTGTGTGCAATATATCATCTTGTACCTTTGTAATAAGTGACAAAACATTAATCATGAACAGAAAACTAGTTACTTTTTTGTCTTAAATTATTTTGGAGATTACCATTTTCTTAAATTTGGAAAGGTGGAGTATATTAATTATTGTTGCCAGGTAACGAATCTCTAAATTCTAATATGGATGGATTGTGCTCAGATGGATACTCTCCATAGCCCACGTTTGATTCTTAAGATGCATATGCTTTAGTGTTAAGCGTTACTAGCACTGTTTCTGTATGCATTTCTGTGCTCATTTAGCTGTTTTTTTCCCTGGTGGCAGTGAACTATAGTCGGTATACTGTATGATGGTCAATATTTCTGTGGTTTTGACAAACTAAGTAGGTTCAAGTCCTTAACTTTCAGGGTTTCTCTACTGCTGTCATGGAGGAGATATTTTTTTTCCTGCAAGTCCAGTTTTGTGATGTTTTCCTCATGCTACGGGTGGATATAAAAATCCTATCTCCTTTTCATAGCTCTCTGTTACTGTTTCTGTTGGCACATTTTGTCAACAGCAACACAGTGGGAGAACGATGTCTTCCAGGTGCTCCTATGTTCTTTTTCTTAGTGGTGGCTTTCTAAGTGCAGCAGCCACTTTTAAATTTCTAGATGCTTCGCATTGCATTTGTCATTAAAATGCATTTTTGTTTAAAAGAGCACAGATTACCAAGAGATCCAGATCGCTTTGTATGTGACAACCTTGTTGTCCTCAATGTTTATCATTTCTTCAGCGTTTCACCTTTGAACTTTTGGCAGTGGTTTTAAATCTAATTTCCTTATCACTGATGAAAATGCTTAATAGTGTCAAGGCAGATAGTAATAAAGATTTGTTAATGAACTCTAAAGCTGTTTAATGTATGCTTTATTGAGATTGTGATGCAAATTCTGAACAAGGAATTCAGATACTTCATAAAGTCTATGTGTCTGGGCAGGTCACTTGTGTATGACAAGGGACAAGGGCCACCAGCGATTGAATCCGCATCACATCTCTTAGGTTTCTTCTGATTGAGAATGAAAAACTCACTTTTGGACATGTTTTTTGTATGCTTTAGGAGCCACCAGTTACTGTAACATGATCCTTTTCCCTCACAATCTTGCTTGCTTCAGCATCCATAAATTCTATGCAGGTCTGCTGCCCATTGTCTGTGTTTCCTTGTTTTAAGGTTGTGTTGGGCTAATGGGAAGAGTAATGGCACTTGGACCATGTTGTGTAGCCTTGTTGCCATCTTCCTGTTGTCGGCACAGGTTCTTCTGCGAACAAATCCTTTGTGCTGTGGAGGGCACAGGCCTGATTTTCATGTAAATGACACATCCCTTGGTACTTTACTGCTGTTAGTTGTGTCCTTGGCTATCAGTATAGGCCATTCTGCTTAATCTTGTTCCATTGTTTCTTTTGGTGCTTTCACACTCACATTTGCCTACCTGCTTCATTTGCACCAATATAAATATTGTTACATATCTCTGCATGTTGTCTCTTGACATGTTTTATTAGTGTATGTGTGGGTTTTACACAGTGACATCCTCTCTTTGTTGTATCACATGTTAGAGAAAGGAACTATCTGTTTTAATGTTAATTCATCATGTCCCTTTTCAGTGAAAGATGTGTGCACTGCTTGAGGATATTTTAAAGCTTTGTGAAACCTTGTTACTGGTAAATTCATGCTCATCTGTTTGTGTGTACATGCACATAATCTTTTTGTATACATGCCAAAAAAAATCAGGTAGTGATGACTTTTTTGTTATTTTAAAACTGTTGTATTAATGGGTCTCATGTTCATACAGCATTGTCCATTATATTCTCTGATCACACAGAAATGTTTGCAAGGCCCCGAACATCACAAAACTTACTGAAATAGCATGGCTACCTGGAGGATTGATTTCTAGAAAATGAGGCGTTCAGGTTTTAAAGCTTGATTCTGTAGCATGGTATTTATCTACTGTTGTTCTGTGAGTGCTGTGGTGTCTAAGTAGTGTAAATTATCACCTGAGGTATGCTTGAGCAGGTACCATGCTTCTCTACAGAGCTCTGGGTGTGCTATGCCCTGTTGGAATTTTGTTTCAACTACTTAGGCAAGGACAGGACAGGGTCAAGAATGAAAAATAATCTTAAGTAATTCTTTACCAAAATTGTGATCAGATCAAGCTACAGGGAAAAAGTGAAATTAAGTCAGCCTCTAGGGTCAAGTCATGGTCCTGTAGGAATGTTGCAGAATTTCAGGATGGAGGAATTGCATGATTCTTGGAGGAAATAAAGAAAATCAAGTACTGGGTGCCTCCATGCTTTGCCTAAATTAAAAAATATCTTTGCAGTAGAATAGTTTATATGACATTTTAGATATGTAAAGTATTTGTATACATGCATGTAATTCTTTTATAGTGCATGAGTTTCAACCTAGATGTTTGAGGGCTGGATCTCATGGCTAATGGATTGCTGGTGCTGTGAAGGAAGGTGCCAAGGTGCTGAAATAATTGAACCTCTACAAAGAAATAGCAGTAGAAAAGACCTCATCAGTTCACTGCTAAAACTTGAATAGTGAACCTGACAAAACGAGGCAAAAAAGAGTAATGGAATGGAGGTCTGACAAATTGGCTAACATACTGTTCTTGCTCTTCCCTTGTGACAATCTCCTCCCCTGAGCAGCCTTTTCAGCTTGTGGCCTTTTTCACTGAACGACTCTGTCTCTGTTGGTTCTGCCCTTGATTCCTGCATTACCTGTACAGCTGGCAGTTTGTGGTGTTTGCAGTGTTTCTGTGTGCATAGAAGCAGCAAAGCATGTAGCAAGAGCAGAGGGAAAATGCTAGGGGAATTTGTGAGCTGCAGAGGCAAGGGGGTAGTGATCCCTGAGCAGCAGGTTGGAGTCTAGGGGTAACTTAGTTTGTGAGTGCAATAATTACATGATTCTGTTCTGACAGAAGTTCTGACTTTCAGTGGCAAATGTGATAGGTGCATGTTGAATAACAAAAATATTTCAGAAAGATACTTGCTGTAAGTATTTTTAAATTAGCATTGACTGTGTCCTCTCGTTTGTTCTGTGAACAGGAGTTGCATTGTGAGTAAGTATTTCTCTTTTATATTTGTTCTAGTAAAACTTCAAAATTGTATGACATACACGAAAAGAACAAGTGACCATATAACCACCTGTTTTATTCTGCTACCTGAGGAGTACTTACCTGGTGAGAAAACTTGCGGGAGAACATCCCGCAGGTTAATCACTGCTAGTCAGCGCAGCTTGAATTTCAAATAGCAAACCCTGAAAATCTGACATACTGAAGCAGCTTCTTGTTCATTGTTTTTTTCTGGTGGAATTAATTTGGGGAAGTCCAATTTTCTGTAGTTAAGGAAAATTCTAAGTTTGTCAAAAAGAATTGTTTGTCACAAAAGAGTTGTAATGTCCTCATGAATTGTATGATCTAGGCTGCCCTATGCTATATTGATGAATTGAAATTTTTTTTTTTTTTTGGCAGTGGTGCTACAAAGATTTGAATAATCTCTTAATCTACAGACAGAGCTTTCTGAGGCTGTGCAATTTCTAGCTTGCACACATTTAGCCTCTGTAGGATTGGGGTCATGGTGGGGCTCTGGGGAGATTATGTGATTGTTTGATGAACCTGTGCTCTGCTTAAAGAATTCTAATGATGGGGGGGGGGGGTTTGCAGTTATTTTTTGGTGGAGATTAAAGGTGAAGTATAGCCTACAAATGAATGTTTGGTTTTATTTTAAGGAAGGAAGCACTCAGGTTTCTGCACAATATATTTGTTCCTCTGGTAGCAATAATATCACCTGTATTCTAAATATCTGCTCTTGGGTAAGAGAGGTATTTGCTGAACATCAGGGATCTGCCTGCCTGGTCTCTTCTGGCAGACATTCTGGCATTACAGATCTTCCTCTTGAAATTTTCAGTATTGTTGTCATTCCATTACGTAAAGTACAGGCTGACTTTCTAGAGATGTCAGGATCATGAAATCCCAATGAGCCACTTCTGTTTTGTCCTAGAAGGGGAGGGAAGTATTTTTTTCCCTCCCTTTTTCCTATGAAATGCATATTTGAACATTTTTTATTACTGTCAGTATTCTAAACCGGTACTGTTGCTTGTCATAAAGGATATTAATATATTTGTTATCTGCAGTTTCTTTGTCATTCAGCTGGACTACCGCAATGTTATATGCCTTGGCATGAAGCATTTGAGAAACTCCTGTTTATGCAGAATGCTTCAGTATCTTCTGAGGAGCAAATGAAACCTGCTGCCAAATACAGGCTTCTCCCAGAACTCCCAAGTCAACATCTTCATCCTAGTTGCTGTGTAACTTGGGATAAAAATACTGGAAAGACCACCTGAAAAAGTAGTTGCATAGATACTTCCTGATATTAGCCTCCTAGTTTGCAGTAGTGCATATTTTGTTGTACTGTACTGTTCTGTCGTATGCACCCTAGAGATCTATTTTGGATGAAGCCAAACAGGAATATCCTCTGCAGGCTGTTAATCTGGTCTACTCCTACCCCTAAGGGGGAAGTGAGGGACCAAACAATTTGTGTGTGCAGAGCACATGTGTACTTGGAAAATGCTCTTGAACCACTGAGTTAGTGTAATGTCCTCACATGCTTCCTTCACTCTGTTAAGAGCTGGATGGCGTCTATGCCTTCATATTGGCTGTCACCCATGACCCACAATCCTTCTTGTCTCTCACCTTCTGCTTTCACTAAGCTTTCATATCCACTAGTCTTTTTTATACCTAGCCTACCTTCTGTGTCAGTCTCCCCACCATGGGAACCTTTCTGAACCTTTTAGCTCTTTGTGATTGTCTCCCTTTCTTTCCACTTTTGTTTTTACAACTATCCTTCCTGCCCTCCTAAAAATACCAGCCTGGGACCCTGAGGAGTGGATTCTGCTTGTTAACCTCTGCCGTGAGAAGAGTAAAAGCTACTTTGATGTGAGTGTCGGGAGGTTGCTGCTGGATGTGAGAGGGACTGGCAGTCAGATAAAATTTCAGAAGATGAACACTTTCTTCTGAGGACCAGGGACAACAGCTGGAGCAGCAAAGAAGGCATATCCTCACTGGCAGAGATCTTGAATGAACTGGGAGATGCTAACAATCCTGATACATCTTCCTCTGAAGGCTTTACACTGTAGTCCTGGGCAGCAACAGGTGAGACAGCTGCAGGAGGAGTTGAAGGAAGAGGAAGACTGGTTTGACCTTGAGGAAGAACATGTGTCCATGGTCCATAGACAGACTTTTAAGTTTTGAAGTAGCCAGAGTACAGTGCGGCAGCCGGAGGCACCCTGTGCTGACTGTCAGGACCTCCATTGTCCACGGCTGGGAGTGGTGCCTCCTGTATAGTTAGGTCACATTGGCCATTTCTTCTTCGTTAGTCCCTTGTGAAGATACTGCGTAATGTTTATGGCCGTGACCATTTTTGCCTCTACCACCACTTCTGTCTACATAAAACTTCTCAGACCCGTTGACTTCCCTCCATCCTAGTATTTGCCTCCCTCTCCCCATGGGAGTTCTGGGTCATGTTTACCCTCTTCCGAAGTTTTGTTGACTGAGTACAGTTCTTGACACACTTCTATCTTGCTGGA
Organism: Cariama cristata; assembly: GCF_000690535.1. Classification (NCBI taxonomy): domain Eukaryota; kingdom Metazoa; phylum Chordata; class Aves; order Cariamiformes; family Cariamidae; genus Cariama; species Cariama cristata. Next base: position 34,788 of record NW_009598257.1, on the reverse strand, counting down.
GGTTTTCCATTCATTTGTATTTTCAGTCTTTGTCTGAAGCCAAGCGCCTTCCTTGCAGGTGTATTCTCTGGGATAGAGCAGTGGAGTCCTGGGGCAGGGATGCTAAGCCAGGCTTAGGCTTGCAGGACTGGCTCTGTGAATGTAGTTTTCATATGGGGATAGACATGCCAAGAACCTGATTGCCAAGTGCTTAATGTGTGGGAAGATGGCTGATGGCTCCTGGGACTAAAATGAGGGGCAGAGAGCGTGCACAGTGCTTGAGGAGGGGTTGATGTCTCGCTGTGAGACTGGATGTTGGAGAAACTGAATACGTTACTTCAGCCAAAAGCGTGGGCAGCAGGAAGGTGGGTGGCTTCTGTGGCAGGGTGAAAAGGAAAGGAGGGGTTGGACGGCAGCAGGACAGAGCTCTTCTGTAGGTTTGGAGAAGGAAATTCTGTTCTGCAAGGCCTAATCAGCCAGTTCTGCCTCGGTAGTCTTTAACAAGTCTTTGCTCTCTGAGTTGTGGCAGCAGCTAACCTGGCATTAGCATACTTTCCTGCTATCCATGTGCTATCCTCTGCCATCTCTGTCCTCTTGTCCTTTCTCCCAGACATTGTAATGTTTCCGCTTCTCTGTTAACATTTTTTTTCCTGGCAAGCCAGTCAAGCTAAGACCTGTGAGGTTTAATGAGGTGTGTTGTGACAGCTCTCACAGGCGTGTGAAAAGGTCAGAAAGAGTGCTGGGGATAAGTGGATCCATAATACTGCCATGCTTGCCTGAAAGGGATGGCAGATAACTGCCACAGGGGAAGTGAGTGACAGCCTTAAAAGGCTGACATAGGTTTTGGTAGTCTCTTACTTTATATTCATCGTGTGTTGGTTGCTGCAGTGCAAAAGGCAGTATAATTGCATATAATCACATTTCCTTACGTCCCAGTGGCTTCGCTCGTGAATGTTTAGTGTGGTCATGCCCCTAGGCAGTGAAGGCAAGCATAGCATTTGAGACAAACGTGCTATCCCAGGTGTCCCTAACATGTGGCTCAGCATGCTGCTGGAAACAAGTTCTTGCTGTTCTAGCCTGAATGGAAAAGCTCTCCTGTGCCTTTGTAAAGGTTGTGCAGGAAACATAGATGTTGGGAATGCTTTTTTCCCCTTGGCTACAGAGTACTATTTTGCAGTCAGGTGACTAGACACACATCCCACTTCAACGCAGCACGTGATGGAAGTGGGATTAAACCAGGCACGTTCTACATTCATGTGTGGGTATGGCCTTGAGATGCAGCCTCAACTATTCTGTGGTTCTTATTAGTATCATTGAGATACTGCTGAAGATGAGTTTTTATAGATCATTGTCATACTTTGTGGATGCTTTTCTCCTAGATTTTGCTAGGAGACACTTATAATGTTTTAATTTACATTCAAAAATTTATGGTAGAAATGAGTCTGTCAGAAGTACCAGCAATATATGTATATAGATATCTAAATCCAGAAAGCTTTTAGATTACTACTCTATAAATCTGAACTTTGTTTTGGTTTTTTTTTAGCCAAGTTTTACCAATAAGCCATACCAGCAAATCCATCCTGGGGTGGAGAGGAGAGTGCAGGGTGGGGATGTTGTCACTTTTGAGAACCTTTTGCTGTATTGCATGTAGGGTAGAAACACAGAGCAGGAAATTACACTGGGCTGCAGTGTAAGAAACCTGGATGACTAGCTTTAGTCATTATTTTTCGGTAGTGACCTAGATGATGGAATAGATGGTATTTATTAAGTTTGCAGCAGACAACAAGCTGGGAAGAATGCAAGTATATTGAAGAACAGTATGGGGTTTCAAAATCATTCTGACAACCTGCAGAAGATACACCAAGTAAAATAGGACAAGCTGGAGACTTCTTCCTTCAGCAGAAAATACTCAGCTTTTCAGATGCAAGATAGTTGGATCAGTCAGTTTGCAGAAGAGGATCTGAGAGGTATAATGGTTCCACAATGTGATGCTGTTGGCAGGGGGAAAAATGGGGAGAGAGGATACATTATGCTGGGAAGCTGATGTTTTGAGCTGGAAGGCATGCGGCATTGTTCTACTGCTCACAGAACTTGCAAGGCCTTATGCTGGAGTGCTGCATTTAGGTTTGACTGCCATGTGTTGAGGTAGGTCAGCTGGAAAAATGGCAACTATCAAGCTTTGAAAACTTGACATGATCTATGGAAAAATATGTACCCAACTGGGGTTATTTACACTAGGGAGAAGGGAAGGCTGAGAGGTGATTGTGAAAGTCTTCAAGTGTGTGGAACATCTGCCATGAGTAGGAAATAACTATGTTTTCTCTGTTATTGGGGTATAAAGCAAGACATAATATGTTTAAATTGGAACAAGGAGGGTTCAGCTTAGATGCCATTGAAACATTTACTGTCTCTGATAGTGAAGCCGAGGAGTGGAGTACCTGGGAGTGTTGTGGAATCACTATCAGCTTTTAAGAACAGATGAGACAAACAGCTCACTGGAGTGATAGGGGTAATACAGGTGTAATGGACCTCTCGTGGGGAAGGAGAAGATGATCTCTTGACTTCCTTCTAGCTGTCTTTATAGTATATCATTAATTTCATGGGATTAATTGCCAGAACTTTCTACTGAAACTTGATGCCTTGTTTTAAGCATCTGCTTTCATGGAAGAAAATACTGTATGATAACAGACAATATTATTCATTTGTGCTTGTCTGTAATGATAGAATTCCCTTTGGAAATGTGTAGGGCTTTACATAAGACAGATTTTAAAAAGATTACAAACTTAAAAGTTTTTTATTTTTTTTTTTTTTTTGGGTGAAAAACTGACTCTTCTATTTCTGCTGCTCGCCTCTGTTCAGAGCTCTTGCCTATCCCTGTTTGTCTGATGACTATCTAGAGAGAACCAGGAGGTGTATATTTTAAATTCAGACGTACATGTGGTAGCCTTACAAAGCTGTTGGGGAGAAGCTTCTGCAGGCACATTTGTATTCGTGTGCATGATGAGGCCTTGATAAGGAATCAGTTATCAATCAATCAGCCTGAAGAGAGCTTAGTAACTCTCTAGGTACATACTAGTTGTTGATAGGCAGGTGTAGGGTGTTGGGAGAAGGGCTGCAGGGTGGATTATAGAATCATGAAATTTCTTATTTGTGCTTTAACTTTTTGAAGAAGGTAGTCGGATACCATCATGGTCTTACGAAACTATTAAATAGAAGATTTTTTAATGTTTTTTATGTTTTCAGTGTATTTCTTTTGATGGAAAAATAAATACAGGAAAGTTAAGTGACATCAGTTAGCACTGAAATATAGCTTAAATAAAGACCAGATATACACATACTCATTAAGAACCTGGATTTGGGTTATCCCTGCATAACAAGGCTCTTGAATTTAAAAAATCCCACAACTGTTTAAAGCCTATGTAATGTAGAACTCTGCAAGAACTAGATCTGTTTTTGCCTCTTGATTTTTAATGCTTTTTCTTCTGTATTGAAAGGCAATGCAGATTGAGACCATAATTATTATTAAAGCCTGTTTTCTCAATCTTTTTACAGTTTTGATATTAGCTTGATGTCTGTTGACAAAAGACTTTAGTAGTTCACCTATTTTTTTATTGCTTTCTAATTTCAGATTAGGATTTTTTTTTTTATTCTTATAGTATATGAAATATGGTAGGAGCTTGTCTAAATCTGAAGTAGCAACTCTGGGAGTTTTCCAGAAGAAGAAAGGTTGACAAAAGTTGTGCCATTGTATTGGTTGAGCTGTTGATTTTGTATGGAAAGTTATTTTGAGCTTTGACAGGCAGGTGCAAAAATGATGGTGCCTAATAAAAGGAGATGAGAGACTGTGGTGGAATATGAGGAAGACTACATAAATGCATTGCATTAGATGGCACCTCTTGCTGTTTTTTTTTTCTGTCATCTGTAATAATGATGGAAATAATATTTAGAAAAAGATTAGAGAGCTTCTCTCTTTTGTTTTTTTGGCCAGATACTTCATTATTTTTATCTGTGTTCTCAGCTCTCAATGTTGCAGGACCAGCCAGCGTAAGTCCCACTTTAACTTAGAATCATCTGCTCCTGGATACGAGGAGGCTATTCTGGCTGCAGGGAAAATTTTGGAACTATTTGTTGAAACTCACTGTGGAGGAATGGGATTGAGTGAGGTTGCAGAGAGATTTTGCCAGATTTTGGCTGGTGCAGGTTATTCATTACTTTTGTCTGAAATACTTTAGGATCAGTGTTTTTAGTTAAGATGTTTAATGTGACAACCAGTTGCTAGGTTAACTTACCAGAAGTCTACACAGCAGTTCTGTTATTTTTAATGGTTAATTAACATTGCTAATAAACATGTTCTTTTGATTTATGCATTTGTTTAGTAATATAAACAATACCATAGAGCTGTCAGCAGAATATGCAAGTCATTTATAAAAAGTTATTAAAAATACATTTGAATTTAATAGAGTGCTTTTTAAAACTATAATTTAAAAACAAATCCCTTGCAGAATAGTAAGAATTACAGCTCTAAATAGACTCTGGCAAAGTGTTTTGTGAGACCACCTGGGCTTTTACATGTACTCCAGTGACACATTAATAAAATGCGTTACTGTAAATTGCTTACCGGTGTCAGATTTATGGATATGCCTGTAAATGTCAATAGATCCATGATGCTAAGTCTTACGGAACTTAGGGCTGCAAAGAGTCATCTGGCACGTCTTTCTGTCTTGGGGTACCAAACATTCATCCCCCTGCCCTGTGAGTTCATAGTGCTATGGGCTGACATATATTGAACACAGATAACTGAGGAACACGCAGGTTCTACCAAAGTCTTACCACTGCCCCGCAGTGATGGGGAATTTATTTCGGCACGCCATGCTGAGCCAGTTGTGCAAACTGAGCTCCTGGGCATGGGCAAATGCAAACACCTTCCTTCACCCTCACCCACTTCTTCTCCCTTCTGCAGGGAAACAAACGGAAGACAGCCCCTCTCCTCTTCCTCATATAATCAGACCAAGGTGACAAATTCCTTGCCATTGCAAACTGGGCAATTATTTTGAGTCTGAGCGTATGAGCGAGACATACCAGATGGGGATCTAAGAAAAAGGATTCCTTTCACCATCTGGTATTGCTTCCTTAGCTGTGGCCTATCTCACATATTTCTGGAGAAATTACGTGGTAAAAAACAAAACAACCTAGAATAAACTGACCAGTTACACATTGGTAAGAAGAATACTTCTTGATGTTTCCCAGCAGATAGCTGAAGCATGAGATTTGTTTTATACACATTGCATTGGTCATTCTGTTGATTTGAGCCAGAGGTAACAAACTGGTAGATTCATATTTGAGACTTCTTTTGTTGCTACTCCATAATGTGCCCAGACATGCTGTGTTGGAAAGAATGCAAAAAAGAGGCTAGGCTTTTTTTTTCACCCCATTTCTTCAGTGCTGTGTTTTGCTTCTCACAGATGCCAAGAGGCAGTGTTGCACTCAACTGCTTCTGCATCGTTTCTGCTAGAACTTGTTTAAAAACTATGGTGTTATCAATGGAGCATCTGTTAGGATCTTGAATGTTCTCAGATTTATACCTTTGCTTTCCACCTGCTAGAGAATTCTGCAGTGTCTCGGGTTTGAACATTCAATCTGATGGTAAAATTACTTACCTGCTCATATGAGAGAACTCCACCAAGCTAAGTTTTGAATATAGCAGGAGAAGGTAGCAGATGGTTGAAGAAGCATGGGCACTAGAAGCCGATCTGTTGAGAGAGCTGCTGTTGCGTCACGATGAACTGCTGTTTATTTCACAGTAGATCCTGAGATCATAAATTCTCCCATTGACATGGGAGGATGCAAAGTTATCACATGCTGGAGGGACTGCTGGGAAAAAAAAAATTATATATACATACACATTATACATATATATATACACACATACATTGCTAATGTTTTCTCATCCTTACAGGTTGTGGAGTACAAACTGAGGAATAAATTGTCCCTGAGTAACACTTCTCAGTTACAAGTCTGTAATTCTTATGCAGGGACTTGAATACATAATCACTTAGTGTATGCAGCTGACTTTCACATATGAGTTTTGCTCGTAATTGTTACACTGGTACATTTCACTTACAGATTACTTTTTTGGGACCATGATTGCAGTTCAGAACTACTAATCACAAGTCCTTGTCTGATAGACCCTCTGAGAGGATGCACAGTGGATAGATGGTCATAGGGATGGGACTCATTGTGCTCTTGAAAACTGGCAAATAGAAGTTTCAACTTTTCTTTTTAAGCATAAGAAAACAGCAATTTGCCTTACATAGAAAATGTGGGCAAAAACATTTGTTTCTGTCATTGTGAATTTTTTAATTCTTAGGCCTCTCAATCACTTTTGAAATTACAGACTGCAGTACAAAGGTTGCAGTGAACAAAATTAATTCTGTCTCTAAGGTGTACTCATTTTTCTCCTCATGAGGAAGAAGGGACCAGAGACCAGGTAGTAACTGTGAGTGCCAGGATGATGAAGGCACCATAATTTCCATTTTCGAAACCATATTGTGAGAGTTTTACAATCTAATAATTGGAAAAATAAATCTAGATAAAAATATGCTAAATAAATTGCCATTCTGAAATTGTTTAGCCTATGCCAAAATTTGAACTCTGTTAAAAAAAGTATTAGTAAATTCAGGCCTTTTCACTGCTTGTTATCTCCAAAGCATGGTATACAGTTATATCTCATAACGTCTCCATAAGATAGGTAGGTTTGTCCTTAACTTGCAGATTGAGAAACCTGACCAACAGAAAATTAGGGACAAATCGTAAGCTGCTTTATGCTGGTATTACAATTTTGGTATTCTTTAGTCTTGTATTCACTGGATTCTGATGACTGTTTTCAAATCAAGGCACAGTTTTTTGTGTTACGATTTCAAGACAGAATTCCTGTTCGAAAGGGAAAAAATGAATCCTGTATGTCTGCATAAGCACTGCTAAACAGACAGTGCTTGCTGGAAATGCCTAAATGTCTGAACTGGTGTGCTAAGCAGATTAGATGGTAGAAATTCAGGTTAAGCAATCTCTGGTTTAAGAACTGTGACAGAAAGGTGGTGTCCATTGTCATTGTTCTTTGAGAGCTGATCACTAACTCTTGAGTACCTTTGGAAAATACTAGTCAAGAGTGCATGAAGAACCAAAGGATTCACTGGGTTGCTTATTATCTCAGTGTAATTGCTGTTAAATGTTAAAGACTAAAGAAAACCAGGGGCAACTGCACTGTTAATGGTGTCACTGTGTGTTACCATCATTTAAGGGAAAAAGTGAGCGTAGACACCAGCTGCAGAAGAAGGAGGCCTTCAAAGCATAAAGCTGCTTAACTGTGGTATGGAAGAAAAGTCTTTCAGGTTTGTATTTAAAGGAAATGAAACGTTCCACTCTGCTTTGCTGGTTTTGCTCAGTTTTAACCAGGTATCTGAGATTACTAAGCCAGAGAGACCTCAGTAATGATTTAAATAACTCACTTCAGCCATGTATTCTTATATTTCACTTTTTAAATTTGGCTTTCATCTCTAGAACTATCTAAGAGGAGACGAGGTTTTACATTTGCAAAGGACTACAATTTTTAAAGTCCTTCAGTGCTGTTTGTGACTTTTTGTTTGAGATTCTCTCCAGATGAGAAATTTTCTCTATGGAAGTCATGTCATTATAGGCAAAATTTGCCAGTATTTTAAGGTTAATCTAGATAAAAAGAACACTTCAAAATTGCAGATTAGTGTGTGAGATATTAAAAGGGGCATGAACCAGAACAGAGGATACTGTTGGCACTGCTGTGGGGACTGACATGTCTAGAGGGTGAGGAAAAGTACGGAAAATGTTCCAAGGGAGTTCTTCAGGAAGTTAAAGTCCTGCTTGATCTAACTAGTTTTTCCTCGTGGAATAACATTTTTCTTGTTTTGTTGTCTTCCTTGCCTGTGTATAATATTACTTACCCTTTGCTTTGTCTGATGCTTCTATACCTTGTAATGTTAGAAGAATGTGATGTACAAACCTGTAATAGCTGCTGGGGTTTTTTTGTTTGGTTGAGTTTTTTTTAGTTTTATGTACCAAAACCTTCTGTTATACCTAGTACCAAGAGTGAATGTTTCTGGTCTCTGTCATATTGCTAGTAGAAGTATCCTTCTGGTGAAAAAAAGCTACTTCTTAACAGGGAAGAGTGGCATTTCTTCCCTTAGCCGTAATACAGTAGAGCCCCGAGGTGAACGTCCAAGCATTTTAGCTTGCAGGTGCTGCAGATTTCAACTTAAAACCTCATATGTGGTAAATTAAACTTTTTACTTACCACAGACATTGCAGTATTTGTAGTAACTTCATCTTTTATGATAATAATGCTGTGTTAAATTAATGGAATTGGTTTTATCAATAAAGTAGCACTCACAACACCTATTTTAGGGGTGATGCCAAAGATGAAGAAAAGGTTTAAAACACTGCCTTTGAGACAGTGACCTTATTGTAGCCTTTGCAAGTGTAATGAATGTTATTTGTCCTAGGAATAAACTACAGTTACTTTAAGTGAATGAATGAGGTTTATCTTTTGTTGTACAATGAACATCCTCTTTAACTTCCATTTGCTTACTCAACTACATGTTGGTGGGATGCTATCTAAGTGGTCTGAAATTAAGAGCAAACAGTTGTTTTGATCAAATGGAAGTCAGCTTTCACTTGCAAGGCTTCATATAGTTAAATTGCTGCTATTTTTTACCCCCAGATATGTGAAGCAGTTCCCATTTACTCTTCCAAAAACTGTAAGACTGTAATGGTGGGCAGAATTTGACCTGCTGTGTATTCATCTCTCTTTTTTCAGTAAATCATGATTTTGAAAACTTCTGTCTGGATCAGGCAAAATGCATAGAAGAAGAATTTTCACAGTCAACCTGTAGCTCAATCTTAGCTTAGAATAATTTACCGTTAATGTGATGTGAAGTGCCTGCATGAATTAGCTCAGTTTGAGAGTATCTTCAAAAAATTGATGTTTTGCTGTGTTCTGAGTAAAATTTGCAGAATGAATTTTGAAATTACCAATCAGAGTTGGGCACCTAACTGATCTGTGTGCCCTTGCAAGTCTGTGAATTCACCCATCATGGTTTGTGGTCTTGAATTTAACCCCTTAGATCTTGAATTTAACCCCTTAGATCTAGTCCCTTCTCTTTCTTTCCAAAGGCAGGAGGATTTAGAACTTCCTTAGAAAGATTATTTACAGGGTGCTTGGCTTAGTAATGCTTGCTGGTGCATCGTTTTAGTAATCAGAATCCAGATGTCTGTTATGTTTTAGAAATTCAAATGCATAGCTCTGTGTATCCTTCAGCTTTGTTTTCAATATTTGTAAATGAAGACTCTAGGTAATACATAAATTTGAAATACTTTCCAATAGAAATATGTGGGAGAAAGAGATAATTTAATGATTATTCTCTACCATGTGGTTGAAAGAGCAATCTAGTTTACCAGATCCAATTCAGCAGTTTCCATAACCAGGAGATTTCCCTCCAAGATGGGAATGAAACCCATGGATCTGTACCTGTGAGCTCACTGACTTCTTCCAAAAATGAGCTGGGAACCCAGAAAGCAGCAGCTTCATTTGGTCCTGTGCTTTGACTAGTTTGTAGGAATTGTCCGTGCCCAGAGCAGGGCCAGAGCTCTGGCAAAAAATAAAATCATGTGTTTGACATTATCATATTGTGCAAGAGGTACAAATTAAAAATCACACAGAAGAACCATGCGGGTGAGATAAAATATTCTAGCTCTTAAATTACTAAAAATAAGTGCTTGCACAATGCCTTTGCTTTTCATGGTGCTTTATAGAGCATTTAAAAAAGTCCCAGTCCTCATGGAACAATTCACAATATTTATTTATTTAAAGGATAACCTCAGACTAAGAGAGAGTACGTGAAAAAAGGAATATAATTAAATTAAAACCAGTATGCTACAAAGTGGCACTGATCTAAAATGGTCTTTATAAACTGTTGTATACTGATTTACTTTTAAGTGAAGTTACCTTTAAACCCCAAATTGGTACACTTTTTTGCAATTTCTAGATCTGGCTCTCACCTTGCAATCACGAAAGAACAGAATGGCAACTTTTTCTTTTGTGTTAAGCTCAGTGTTACAAGAATATATTTGTTCTTCAAATGCCTTGGCAATTTATTTTCCATGTTGAAGGAGAAGAGCCTGTTTTTCATTCAGCAGTTTGCTATTCTCTTACTGCAGAAACTGCCTGTCTATTTACTAAGGAAAGGGATAATGTGAGTTAAGATGGCTAAATCCTATTCGGCAGGATCAGAGGGGGTGGTGGATGTTTGACATTTGCCGAGAGAAACTGTCTTAAGTGTAGAGGCTTTTTTTGCGCTGTGGGCTTGCGTAGCGAGGGGGACCTCTCCTTCCTCCGACGTGCAACGTGTGCCTGCGTGTGTGTGTGTCGGTGCGGCGGGGGCCCGCGCGGGACAGTGGGTGCCGTGCGGGGGCCTGCCGCTGCGGAATACCGGGGATGAATTACTTGATGTTCACAACTGAAGGCGCCGTTCGCTTCACGGTATCGGTGCGGCGTGCGCTGCCGCCAACCTGAGAGAGACAGCTGGCAGCTCTTCGTGACAGCTAGAGGTGGAAGGACCCAAACTTGCGGTCCTCCCCCCGCCCCCGAGAGATCGTTAGTCCATTCCTTTATAGTGGTTCATGTTGGCTCTCTGTCATCGCCAGAATGCTGCCAGTGAATGTGTGTCATGGTTACAATAGAGTGTGGTAACACATAACAGCAATGAAAGCCCAGCGGGAAAGGCTACAAATTCCAGGGCTGACCTTGGAGTAAGTATTGTCTGTCTTTAATATTTTAATGGTTTCTGCATGATGCCGGCTTTCGTGCAACCAGGAGCTGTTTAACGTACGTTTGTGCTGATAGTCTGGGAGCACTGCAGCTCCAGGTTGAAGGAACACATTTTAAATGCATTGCAGTCAGTTTCGGCAAATATGCGAGCCCGGAGCTGGGATATTGCAGTACATTTAGAAAGAAAGCATTTCTGCATATTTAAAGTTACTGAATCTCAGTGCATGGAGCATCCTGTCGGCTCGCAGGGGAGGAATCTGTCAGTAGGCCATGGTGTCTGTCTTCCTCTCCAGCTCTCTGTTACTGTTTTGTTTATCCCAGTGCTGCCTTTTAGAAAGGCCTCTATCTCTGCTGAATAATAGAGAGCACTGCGAGAGATTAAAGCATTATAGAAATGCTGTTTGTGAAAATCCATCAGGAACGAGCTGTATTTTACATATATAACTACACTAATGAACTGTATTGACGTTCTGGAGGATTCCTGATACTCTCTGCAGTAAGTATGTTTACCTAATTTAGCAGCATGTTTACTTGGTACTTGCTTAAAACTGATTAACTCATTTGTGTGCTTTCAGCTATTTAGAGAGTAACTAAATGAAAATATGTAATTTTAATGTATGGTGATAGTAAGTGTAGCCTTTTATTCATAAACGCCAGCATATGTTTACCCAAGACTTGTTAGTCAAAGCCAAATATTCATTTCTATACATACATACCTACGGTCTAAGTTGACATGTCATGCATGTATGTATGCATGTTATAGTCACCATGAGAACCTGCTAATTTTATCAAGGTAAATAGATATAGTTACGTCAGATCCTTTAGTATTCCCTGGGACTTCCCCATTCTTGCCGGAGAAAAAAAAACCCTGAATGCTGCAGATGCCTGCAGTAAAGTTATTTAGCTATGAAAGGTATTATCTCTGACATCTGCCATGTTTTAGAGAGAGGGCTATAGGTAAGTGTGCAGCATAACAAATAATTTATTCTAATAATCACATGAAGGTGACAAAGCACTTTATTCCAAGGAACAAGTGTAGATGTTACATTGGGTTCCCCAGAACTACATTTGTGAAACGTCAGAGAGAAATTCTGCGTTTCAGTCTGGCATCTTCTGCTGAGAGTGGTGTTTGTTAGCTGTGAGGAGACTAAGCTTTAGATATTTTTTCTGAAAAAAAATAGCATTGCTAATTTCTCAGGAGTTTTGGAGGAGGAGTCTTATCAGGGACTTCATTAAAATGGTTTCCATGAATAATTGATAATTATATTCCTTTTGAGATACAATTTAAATATTTTTAAATCAATCTTCACTGAATTATGTAATCATCACATGAGAATAACATCACTATCTGCAAAGGACAAAAAATGATTCATGTTACTGTTTTTTCAACATATGTGTGTGGTTTTGTAATATGAGGTAATCATTTACTGCTTCCTCCTTTTTCATGGTAACCTGATATAATTACACTTGCTTTGCCATATTCTGATGATATTTAATACTGATAAAATTAATAATTATATTTTAAATTCAGCATTGATCATTGTTTTTGCTAAAATTGTTATCTGGATATATTTAATTCCTTCATTTATTAGACTTTCTTTTGCCATCACACTTGCTGCTTTCTAAACTTTTTAAATTTAAAATTTACTTGTAGAGAAAAGAAAGTATCATATTTCAGTTGCTGGCACTTAATGATACCCGTAGAGTCATTCTCTGATGATTTGTCAGAGTTGATTCAATGCAGACATAAGTCATGTCTCCCAGATTCTTACTTCCAATTGTCTATAAAAGAATATATCTGGGGGGGGGGAAGCCAGCTTATTCCTCGAAACATTCTTCACACACTGATTCTCATGTATTTTCTTTCAGTAAGTTTTAAATGTTGGGACTAGAATTACGTTGTCTCTCTGAGAAATTAGTAGAGTCTGAAATTAGTACAGTCTGTCTACTTTATATTCATGACTTGCAGAAAGCTCTTTCAAAGAATATTAAGGATCCAAAGCGAAGCATTCCAAATTTAGTAAATGTCAGAATTAAGGCTGCCTGTCAGCCTCGTGCATATGCACTGTGATAATTTGTTTTAACAGATTTTTGCATGTGATTTGTAGGTCTTAAAAAAGCAAAGCTGAAAAGCAAGTTCTATAGAAGAACTAGATTGACGCTCCAGTATCATCACTTGGTGGGAATTTATAGATCCATAGTACAAGCACATCTGATATTGAAGGCCCTGAGTGTCTGCTCCATGACTGAGACTCTGATGTGTTACAGTAATGAAAATGAGGAAGAACATGAGTAACTACAAGCAGGTGTAGGACTCCCCCACCTGCTGTTTGTGCCATCCACCAGCGGGAGGGAGGTGAGCTTTGCCACGGGCTGCCAACAGCAGCCCTTCCCAGCAAAGGGACTTCGGAATCTCATTCTGGGGTTGGAAGTTAATATATTGTTCTCATTCAGTGCCACACCCATTTCTTCCCTCTCCTTTTCATTATTATTGCTTTAGTAGGTTCCTTGCCCGCAGTTGTTACTCCATAGCAGTCCCCATCCTCTCCCCCTGTGCAGCCCCGTGCATTTTGGCCAGCTGGTGCCAGTTCCCCTTCTTCCTCCACCTGGATTCTCTTTTGGTCACTGCCAGCTCCCCTCCTTGCTTCTGATCCTGCTGGAGGTTGGTTGCTGTCTGCATCTTGCCTTGCTGTGCACCCCCAGGAACAGCAGTGCGAGCACTGATGGTCCAACATGGGAGAGTTTCCCAGCTCGTAGTCAGGAAAGGCCACCCTGACCGGCAAACAGATGGGGATGAACTGCTGGCTCTGCTGCAGCAGACCTGCAATGGAGAATGAGAGACAGTGCAGATAGAGCTTAGAAGTACAAAAAACTTTTTACAAGCCTGAACTAATCGTATGCAAACAAAGTCCTTGCCAGTGCATGTTGTGGCAGGTCAGTGCAGTGCAACAGAGTGCCTCAGTGAAATAGCAGAAATCTGTTAATCCATACCTTTCTCTGCAGGCCTGCAGGGGCTGACTGATGTGAGCCTGGGTTCAGATTAGCCATTTTCAGAGTGATGCCTTGAGCGGTTGGCTCTTAATGGAGCTTATTAGCTCAGATGTACTGTTGTGCTAGCACAGCTAGTCTGCAACTGAAATCAAGCTAGGTCATACCCAGCTGCTGGGCTGTGTTGGCAGCGTGCTCTTCTGTGCATCTTCTTCAGGGATTATGCAGGCACCGGCAGCAGCCAGAGCAATTTGCCGTACCACAGTAGCCTTGTCAGAGAGTGACAGCAGGCCTACCCTTGACTCAGTGTGCATGTCGCTGCCAAACTTTGTGTCCTCTCCAAAGCATCTCAAGAAGGAAAGGTTGCAAGAATATACAATGTCAAAAAAAGGTCATCCCTAATCTGTTTTAGAAGCAGTAGTACTATTACTGCTGAAATGTTAAGAAAAAAAATAAATCAGGTATCCACCTTGAGAGGTTTTGATGGGAACGTTTCAAAATTTGGCAAAGTGTCATGCAATTGAAAATAAGGGTTTAGAGTTGGAGCTAGCTGTTCTTAGCATACTGGGCATCTGCATCTCCAGTGGGGACAGGACAGGAGTGCTAGTGTTGGCTGGCTGCAAGGGTCCGGTACATAGCAGAACAAATCTTTATGAAGGTGATCTGGAAAAACTTCCCTGTAAGCCTCTGCCTTTGCTCACTCTGCACAGAAGGCAGAGCTATGTGGTTTATTGGACAGGTAACTTCAGCTAATTGCAACAAGAGGCATGCTATTAAACATGTTTTTAAAAAAAAGCTTTCTTGCCAGTTTTATGGGGACAAGTGCATGTGACTGCATGAGTATATTTTAAAAGAGCATCTGTGAAATCTGTCAGTGGCCTACTGTTTTATTGAGAGACTTTTTGAATGGAGATGCACTTGAGGCAACTTCTTGAAGGCACCTTTGAAGCCAAATGCTCAAGTATGGTTTTTTTGCATGAGTTGTTTATATCCATATTTGATTACCTAGATAAAGGACTTAAGATTTGTGAGGAAACATTTCATAGTGAAATAGATGGAAATTGATGCTACCTAGCTAGGGCACTTTCAATTTTTTGTAAGTACACAAATTTTAGGCTCTCAAATTGGAAGTCTTTGTTACAATTTTCTTATTGCGGATGAAAGCTCATAATCAATTTTAGTTTTCCTTTTGTTTTTAATACATCAAATTTGCATATCAAAAACTTTAAAAAAAAAACCCTACAATTTTTTAAAAGAAAAAATGTCCCAGTTGCATACCCTGTTTCATACAGAATACTTAGAAGTCTGAAACAAGTTATGATTTTTTTTCCCTTCTCTGGGGACTTCATACACAAGTATTGTTCTGGAGAGGGTCTAATATAGTCAAGTCTATGCACCAGCACCAGATTTCATATTTGTTTTTATTTAAATTAATTTCATCTTAAGTCAAAAACTGTGTGGCTACTGTCAGTCACTTCATTCAGGAAGACGGTAATGTTTTGATTCAAACCAAAACTCCTTTCGTAACTCCTACGCTAAAACGTGCGACTCTTGCTAAACCTTCTGTTCACTAGAGATGACATTATTTTAACTTGCAGTCTCACCCCAAGGAGCCTGAGCCCAACCCCAACAAGTCCCTGCAGTCCATGCAGTCCTCTGTTCGCTTTTCATTTTTGGAGGTAAGCGAGTAAACTTCATTGTTGGTGTTTTCTTCTGCATCCAAAACCTGACAATCAAAACATTTCGCAAAGGAAAAATTAAAGAAATTAAATATGTCTCTGCAATCTGAAATATGTTTTACTTCACCAGCTGTTGTTCTGAAGTTAAGTATTTTTATGGAAAAAATATAGGGTAATCCATATTTTGAGACCTAGTACAGAGATTCACGATATTGATGCGTATTTCTGCGTTGCTCTGTCCGTCTGCTTAGAAGCGTATCTGCTATTGAAATTTTCTAGTTTGCTTCCTGTGATTGTACCTCAAACTGTAGTCTGTTATGTCAAAAGTGTAAGGTGAGTTCAGAAATGAGGGTGATTCATGAAACACGTGGTTATTTTTTGCTTTGAGAGGTGGTAGTGTGCTGAGTGATGTCAGATGCGAGGAGAGTTGAGTGTCCAAGATGCACATTTGTTCAGGAGAATATAAAGTCATGTATAGTACATTGGTAAGACACTTTCTTCTTCAGGACTAGGAGGATTTTAAGCCTTGTTTCTAATACAGTAATGTTTTAGATACTTCCCCTAAAAGCCACATACAACATCCTTCTCACTCTCTTCTTTCTCCCACTCCCAAGTTTGTTCAGAAGAATGATTTTTTGCTACTTGTCAGAAAGGTAGTTATTTTTAAGAGATTGCAAAATCATGAAATGACAAAAAAATACTATGTAACACTTGCTAGTATGGTAAAATTATCATAGTAAGTAATAATTGAAGGATATTTCTGATACAGGAAGACATTTTTTGCCTTCTTTATGTTCTTTTTAATGGAGAAAATTAAATTGCAAGCTAGGGGTCTCATAGGAGTGAGTTACTGAGGTTTTGTTCCATAGGGAAAGCAGTTTTTAAAATGAGTTACTAATAAGTTATTGATGCCTCATGGATTAAAAAAAAAGAAATTTAATTTTGATCAAAGACCTCACTTGATATTGTGAGAATGAAGGATTCTTAGAGAACTGCCACCTTGTTAAATGACTTAATAAGCTGCATTTGTGCCTCTTGAACGTAGCATGGCAGAGGAGAGAGTTGCTTGGATGTATTAACCTGCTTCAGCATACTTTGAAGTTAAAAACAAACTGATGCTTAAGTCTCCTTCTGTCAAGGCTTCATGTGAAGCTGTAAAATGGAGCAATAACTTTGTGACTTGCTATGTGTTTCTGAAGAAACTTTGTTAATTTTTTATATATACTGTTTTTATAGGGAAGAGATGGGATGAGAATCCCTCACTTGTGCTTTTTTTCAGTATGATTTAAATACACACACTTCTTTTTCCTCAGTGAAAACACTTTTGTGATGTTTGTTTAATGAATTATCAGCAAAATCAGTATATTCTGTGGAGCTGATCTTATTGGTAGGGAATGCTTGGTAAAACTAGCATTTTCTAATCGGGTCTTTATTTCATGTAGCCAGAACAAATCACCCTCCTTTGTGGGGGAGGAAATGCCCCCACAATTTTTCAAAATGTCAGTTTTTTGGAATCAAAAAGCTGTGTACAAAGTTTTTAATTTGCATA
>NW_009598257.1:3287-17707 GCF_000690535.1 Cariama cristata | reverse complement strand
TGCTGAACTGGGTCTCCAGACACATGGATGTCCTGCCATGCAAACTGTGGTATGGACACAGCCCTCAGTGTTTTTATGGTCTTTGGAACCAGGACCCTCAAGGCTTTTGTTTCCCCTTGCTGGGAGGCAGAGGCTCCCAACAAAGCTGACTTTGAGCTTTCCGTCCTATGATGGAGGACGCTGGGAGCAGACTTTTCAGATGCTTTTTGAAGAAATGGAGTGGAAATTATTTGTACTGCTTAATGTAAAGCCTCATCCCCAGATTTTGCTGAAAACTGTCACAGTTCCGAGGGATTTTTCTTGGGTTGTTTTGTCCTGAAATGGGGATTTTTCTTAGGTTGTTTTTTCCTGAAATGTATTTAAAACTCGCCAGAATGGTTGAATTTTCCCTGGAATGGAAATTTTAAAAGTCTGATTCATTCTGAATCTTTGTGCTGTATGTAGCTATAGCTGTAGAGGAGTGGTGGTGTATTGAACAGCAAATGTTTAAGTTACTAGTTACCATTCAAGCTTGACCTAGGTTATCAGGGAAGAACATATGCGTTGGTTTTTAGGGTATATAAGTAATTAGCATTTCCTGTTCCGTTAGCTGAGGGTACTCCTGTGTGTGGGAGGAGAGGAACTACTTTAGTGCGACTCCTTTTGCTCATATTCAGAAGTGTTAGCAGCATGGGAGCCTTACCAGAGTGAATGGAGAGGATTTTCCTGTGGTATCGTCTCTCTCTAACATGCTGGCTCATCTCCCTCATGGCCTTTGACTTGCACAGCTGCTCCTTAGGCGGTTGTTTTTGTTGAAGTTCTGCTTATAGCAGTTGTCGCATACAGTAGTAATCTAAAGAGAACCTTTTGCCAGGTGGATGATGAAGATCTTTCAAACTGAATAGTACCATCCTGTGAATAGAAGTACCTGTGGTAGCAGAGCCTGCTGGTACAGTATGAAGCAATCCATAGTTTACTGATACTTCTTGGAGAGGATGGGGGATGGAGAGGTTTTTCAAACTTCAGCCCACTAGGCACACGTTTCCCATCAACTTTGCATTTGCTGTTTGGCTCATCTGAACATTTTCAATTTCTGTGGGGGAAAAAGTATGTACTGTTTTAGTATTAATTAATATAACCAGCAGATTTGCAAGGAGAGAGAGAAGGTGAAGATAATGTAAATAGCTGAGCACAGCTACTGAGAGATTTAGGATACTCACACTTCTAACATAATTTTAAAGTGTGTTTTTCTTTGCTTTGAGTGTTTTGGTGTGCTTTGTGATAGTAACGAGGAATGAAGTCGTGAAAGTATTGGAAGAAAACTAGAAGGAAACACTAAGTGTGAGAAGTTGTAGTAGCTTCTAATAAGGATAAAGGAAGTGGGAACAGTAAAGTAAAAAATGTAGAACAGCATGCGTTTGAGCTTGCTTAGTAGAGATGGTGATAGTCAACAAAAGAAGTTTTTGCTCAGCCTTTTGCTTTACTGATGCCACTGATACCAGACTGGAAAAAAAAATGTCAGTGAGACTCAGACATATAATGGTAGTGGTTTCTGCTGCTGCTGCCTATGTGGAATGGAGATACCGGGGGAGAATTCATGTTTACTGCCTTTGAGTGCTCTAGTTCCTCTTCATGACCAATACAGGATGCGTGCTGGCTGATGTTTTCTCTCTGCTTGAGTTGTGCATGGTATGTTGGTTTAGTTTGTGATTCTTTCCTCCCTTTAAACATTTACAAAAATGTAAAGCAATTTAATGCTTGTAGGCAGGATTGGGAAAAAGTCCTTCATACAGAGAGCTAATTTGAACTTCTGATCATCCTCATTCTCAGGCAGAAGTCTACACCTGATATAAAGGTCTTAGTTTCTCAAAAAAAAACTCCAAACAATAAAATCTCATATTGAAGTTTCCAGAAAGACTTGACTGAAGATTCTGTGAGGAGCATGAGGATTGCATGAGTGTCAGGTGCCATGCAGGCACAAGTGTTAGGGAGATTCTCAGCCTGGCGAGGGGATTGAAAGGGTTCATTCTCAAGCCTCGAAGAGGAAGGTGGCAATTAAAAAGAACCCAAGCTTGTACTTTAATGTTTTTATGGTTTTAATTTTTTTTGTAGACAGTCCTGTTTCTTTAGGAAAATCCAGTTCAGCTCACCATATCTAAAACTGGAAGGTAAATGAGGATTATTAACTACAACTTTTGGTAATGTCATCTGTTCTCTTGGAAAGCTTGTGAGGGTGCCATGTTAAACATTGCATTTTATGTGGGATCATGTCATCTGATTACATGTGTGTTACCAAGAGCAGCAATTAGAAGTATAACTGGCACGGATTAAACCTCATCCTATGGCACTGAATTGAAAGAGGGAAAAAAAATAAAATCAGTGTTGCAGATAGCTTGAAGTTCTCAGCCACTTGCTGGTATTCAGTATTAGGTTTTTATACCTGGAAATTGCCAAAAAATATTGGCACGCACATTTTCATTAAATGTAACCTGAATATATATTATCAATGAGTAACCAACAATTACAAGCACAAGGAAGAATTAATATCAGAATTTTTAATAATTTTATAAAAATAAAAAAATATTTAATTTTACATGAAACTATATTTAAACTGTTTAAGTTCATGTAACAAATCGTTGAATACAGAAATCAAAATGTAGTTGGTGTCCTCCTTCCATTTTCTCTGCCTGCCTGTTTCCCACCCCCTCCACCTCTGGCATTTCTGCATCCCTGAATCAGATAAAGACAGGAAGCTTAAAATAGCTACTTTCTAACAACTATATTGGTCTGTTTCATGAAACCATCAATGAAATGGATGAATCTTGTAGAAAAATTAGAAGCAAAGTTTCTAGTAATTTTTATTGTTGTTGTTCCGAAAGTGAGCATGTTTAAGAAGCTTTTAAATGTTTTCTAGCTTTGTATGATGCTGTGAGCGCATTTGAGCGTATGCACCCACGTGGAAAATAAAATGCACAATGGGAATTTAGTTTGCTATTTGGCTTTTACATTACAGAAGGCAATAGTATCGTTTTTAAACTTACCAATAGTATCATTTTTAAACTTACCAATGTTCCTGTGTTTCAATGGGGAGGAAAGTGGTGCGGTCAGTCTCCATTTGTTCTGCTGCCTGGTGCGAGATAGCTGGGCTGGGGTGCGGGGGGCAGTCGTGGGCCTGGTGCCAGTCAGCTGCCAGGGGGCAGTTGCTTATAGCAAAACTACCCCTGGGGACTCATACAGCGTAACCAGCAGTTGAAACCTCTATCAGTCCTGTCCTTGCCCCTGTCGCCACGACCGTGCTCCTACCCTCTTCCCTGTTAGCTCTTGCGATAGCATGGCTGCACCCTGAGTTGAAATCTCTGCTGCCAGTGAGAACAGGCTTGCCTTGGGAGACGAGTGGGGAGGGCGCAAGGGTGCCGCTTTCAGCATCATGGGGAGCAGTGGTGGTGTGTACTTGGGCTGGCACTCCACCGATGGATGTGAGGGCATCTCCTTTGACAGCCCTGCACTGGAGCTCCGAAAGCTACCCACTCAGACCTGAGTAACAGCCAGGGTGACAGCTGTTGTATGTACTGGTTAATGATTAAATCTTGTGTAAGCGTATAGTCTAGATAGACCAGACAGTGAATACTGTAGAAAAGGAAGTATTACTATTCCCTCTGTGATGGGGAGGGACTTGGGCAGAGGCATAACATGGTCCTCTCAAGGTACAGCAAAATTCTTGTAGAAGAGTTAGCAATTAAATTTGGACCTTTCTGGTCTCAGAGTAGTTTCTTCTGTGTAATCTACTGTAGAGTTGCTACTTCTTGGATTCATAAGGTTTTCTGAAAGACACAGGAGAAGTGTATGCCAGAGAACGGCTCCTTTCCCTGTGTCTCAGTGCCACAGCTGCCATACCCGGGGATGCTCAAGCAAACATTTTTCTTCAAAATTTATTCCCGCCTTTGCTTTCTGAGATCAGTACACAAAGTACGTTGACATTAAGGTTATGCTGATAGATGAAGTTGTTTATTTGTTACCCTGAAACAGGAAGGTCATGAGAAGGGCTGATGTGGAGGAGGTAACGAATCACTTGGCTCCATTTCTTTCTCAAATTATTCATTTTTGTTTAAAATGAGGAAAATCTGCTGTCTCATCTCTCAGAATAATCTGATTAGCATTCATGAACACCTACCATAAAGCACGAGTTCCTCAAGGTGAAATAAATTAATCTTTGTCTTTTTCCCCCCCTAAGTAGTTTATCTGCTCTAAAGTTGTTATGTCCTTGCTGTTCTTTTAACTCTTTCTGGGAGCATTTATTTAACCATACAAAACACAGTTTCCTTAGCTATTTCCTGTACTCTCCCGTATTAAGACTTGTGACAGGTCAAAGGGAGAGCTGTTTCTGTTGGGACTTCAGAAAATGGAAAGTGAGAAACAACTTCATTGCGTGTATAAAATTTCTGTGGTGTAGAACTGGGTTTTGAGGAGTCATTAAGTAAAAGCAGCCCCTTACTCAGCAAGTCTGATCTCCTATATACTTAAATGCACTATACTAACCTCAACTTTTGAAATATTTTCAAAACTTTTAAGTTTTCTGAGCCCTGTGAAGTCACAGCAGTGGAGAAGATTTTGTTTCTGTTTTTGCTTGTGAATCATCAGTGTTTCACTGAGCGGCAGTCAATTACATCTGTATAAGCCTGGTAGTGTCTTCATGGGGTTGCAGAGGTGTAAATGAGGGTCCAGATAAGAACCAGCTGTCACCTGTGAGCAGGAGTCCCCTGGAGCATCTGTACTGTTGGTTTGCCACCCAAGAGGGATATGGGGATGTGACTTTCTGATCCCTTGTCGTTTTTTGGGGCTGGTGCTAAAGGAAGTGCAGTTTTACTTGGCACACACCGATGCAGAATCGGAGAGGCTAAGCCTGTCTTGTTACAGTGATGTTTTGTACAGCTTCTGGAGTAGAATAAAACTTAATTTGCTAGTATCATAAAGGTTCGGTTTTAAGTACATTTTTTAAAGATCCCAAGAGAAAACTGCATTCTTGTATATGTCTTTGAAAAAAGTTATATGGAATAAGGCAATTTGATTTGTGGCTTGTGCTACTTGATGTTGTTCAGAAGAAAGATATATTTATATATATTTTTAGATCAAGTAAACCAAGAACAGCAGCCCCTTCTCCCTACAGCGTGTTCCAACTTAGAGAGACAGAGAACAGAATTTTAGAGAGCTTACCAGAAATACAGTTCTTCGCTGTAGTGCTGTGGTTCCCCGCCCCCCCCCCATGTGTAAGGTGCATCTTAGGAAATCAAGGAAAGTTCTTATGACAGTTGTTTCCTGTGGTAGTCTGAAAGCTACAGACAGAGAGCTCGTCTGAATCATTTTAAATGCCAATTTGTTGAGCTCCTCTCCCTGAACTCTCGTAAAAATCCTCCGAAAGCTGTTGTGTGCTAGTTTTATTAAACCTTTAAGCCTTTGGGGTTGTATTTTGGTATGTACTCTTGAATGTTAAATTTTGAAGTTAGTAGGTTAGCCTTTCAAAGCATTTTGAAGAGGTAATATGAATTTGAGTTTGCAAATTACAGTAATTGTGGAGTGGTGCTGTAACATGGAAACACTGGGTCTGGAGACAGTAAAGAGTTGGGGGTTTTTTACTATTCAAAATATTGTTTGAAAAAATGTCTTTCTAACATCTTTGAATGTTAGAAATGTTATAGGAATGACCTGAATGGAGATTTCTTGAACTGCTGTACTGCTTTCTAAAGCAGAGAATGAAAGTTTTCTAGGAGTATTTTCCATTGAGATTCACTATCCTAATGTCCATTTTTACTGTACTTGGATGTGCTGCTCAGATTATTTAGTTTTGAAGTCTAAAATGTTTAAGCGCTCACTGGCTAATCTGTGAAAAGTTTTGCCATACAGCTCTTAAAGACAGATGACCTGGTATGGTCCCCTTTTGAAACCAAAATCTGGCATTACTTTTTGGGCAGATTTTTGTTTACCTTTGAGTCAAATTTTGGTTTCTCTTAACTGTTACAAGCGATACCATAACGAAGAGCTGGTCCAAGCTTTTAATCACGTTCTTTATGTTCCCTATGAAAGATGAGAGAGTGAAATGAAGGCAAGATGTGGAAAGAGGAGCTCTGTAGAAATTTTTTTTTCATGTTTCCAGTGAAAAAAAAAAAGTGGAAGTTTGTAATATTTACTAAATATATGCCATACCTATAATCAGAAATCGGAGGAAGGGAGGGAGGATGGCTTGGAGCTCTGCCACATAGAGACTAGGTGAGTTGAGAACTCCACACGTGGTGTTAAGAAATCCCTGCAAGCCAAGGAGGTGGTTAAAATTTGAATAACTGATCCATATTGTATATGTGAAAATAACTTTAGACAGGTCTTGCCATATACTTGAAAATGGACAGTCTGGTCTCTTCCTACGCTGTCATACCACAGATTTTCAAGTACATGCAAATTACCTGCTAACCGCAATCATTAGTCACTGCGGTGACTGTACCTGTTGACCTAGAGGCTTTGCTTGTCAGGCAATGACATATCTATTAGTAATGACTGTAAATGGCCTGAGGCTCAGCTCTCTCAACCTGCATGTAAAATTCAGACTTCTATAGTATGGCTTCATAATTGGCTTAATCTGATTTAATAGGAAGACATTTAAAACATCTTGAATTCACTGTCCATTTATTGTTCAAAATGTGACTACTGTCTGTAGTTGCCAGTCAAGTCTTGCAGATAACAGAGAAACTGCTTGTTTAGCCTGCAGTTGTCCTTTCCTTTTCTTTGAAAGTTTGGTCTCATAGGGAAGTCAGCAGCTCACTTCTTCCAGGAGAGGTATTGCACTAATTCCACTCCTGTTATCCCAAATTCAGAAATTCTGCAGGCTTTGTGCAGCACAGTGAAAAATTTCAGCTGATCCTTGTATGAGTTGCCAGAGAAACAATCCTGTGGCTAAATTCTTGAGATGGAAATTCTCAACCTTACTCTGTGCCAGTGCTGCAGCATTATGTTGCATCTGCATCATTTTATCGCACCTTGATAAAAATAGATGCAGAACAGAAACTAGCGCTGCATGCATCAGCCTTCCCTGCGACGCACAATTCCAGCAGAAGGAATTCTTTGAGACTCTCAAAGCTTTAAGGGAGGAATGCAGAAGGAGGAGGTGTCTATCGGAAAGGCCCTCTTTTGGGCTAGAAAAGAGGAGGTGGTTTGCAGTCATCGACTGGAGCACAAAGACACTTCAGCAGAGCAAAGCCAGTGGGAGTTCAGAGCCTCTGGGCAACCTAGCAAAAAGTTAGTGTCTCTTATAGCCAAAACGTGTACCTTGAAGGAGTTGAGAGGGGGATTGCTCCAAGAGGGGTTCTTTAATGGGAGATGACATGATGCTGCTTGGCCAGGAAGGCAAATTTGCAATTTGAGAGAGAAGTAAACAATGACCAGAAATGCGCCTAAGACTTCCACACAACAAAAAGACTATAAAAGACATGTCTGTGGCACCCCAAAGTACATCCACAACAGTCTGGAAGGAATTCTTGTCATATTTTAGAAGTTGTAGTCTGATTGCTGTTCTTCTGTAGACAAGTACACTGGAAAACACGCTGTTGAGTTTGGGAAAGCTGTTAATGCTCTGTGACCTCCCAGGCTGATAAAACTTGGAAATATCTCTAAAAATTGCTGTAGTACCTGAGAGGAGGGGATCCTGACAAGTGCTAGTGTAGATATATATCAACTGAAGCCAGCCTCTTTCATTAGGAGCAGTCTATTATGTTCCTCCTTCACCTCCATACAGTGGTTTCTTTGTCAGGAGAACATCTAGGCCCTCCATGTGCTGTCTGCCACTGGACTGATGAAATCTTCTCTTGTGCATATGTAGAAGTGTGCAAGTGTGGGTGTTGAGGAAGAGCAGGATAGAGAATAGGTTATACCTTTGGTGGAGTATATTGGGATAATCTTTTGTCAATACTAAGCATGGTTTCTTGTAAATTTTGCAGAATTGAAGGGACCTAATCCCTCTACCAAAAAATGCAAAATACCAAGATAAATGAGTATTCTGATTTGACAGAAACAAACATAATTTTACACACATAGTTCAGGCTCATTAAAATTCATGGTTAGCTGTGTCCAGACATGACTGGAGATGGTCAGAGGAGAGGCTGATTGAATGGTGAAGGGGTTTTGAGATATTTTTTATTTTTATTGCTGGCATATGAAGAATGTATATTTGCAATGATATATGTTTTTAAGTCCCTTTTGTGTCAGGATATTGATATTCCCATAAACTGACATCCTCTGCAGTTACATGAATGGAATAATGAGTTTGTCTGATAGCAGTGAAACTAGGACTCTTAAACAATGGTTTGAACTGCTGTTTGAAAGCTGAGCAGTTAATTCCCTCATTTCCACTATTACTGATAAGAGTTTTCCAAGATGCTGGAGGTATAAACAGCTAGCATGGGTTGTGCTGATCCTGCACTCCTTGTTTCACATGGTTTTGACAGAGTTTTGGTGATGACTGAGGTGCCGACTCTAGTTTGTATGTTACAGAATGTTGACATGTACTGTCGGTCCTGCAAAACTAAAATGAAATGTGTCTGCCTGTCTTTGGGGGTGGAAGGTGGAACTCTGTGACTTGTCACATTGTCCTCCCTGATTCTTGTCATTCTCCCTGATACATGTGAGAGAGATTTAAGACTGTTTTTGAGCTCATCTGAGTCTCTCTCAACTTCTGTTTGTATGGTCTTTGCCTGTAGGGGAGAGGGGATTGTAGAAATCATTCAGTACCTCTGAATCTGTAGGGTGGTCAGCCTGAAGAAGATCTCCCTGCTATTGTCTAGTCCTTTTCTTTCCTCCTTTTTTTTAGTATCTGAGCTTTTAATGCAAATGTTTCTGGAATTATCTTCACTGCACTCCCAAGTAACAGTAGGGCATTATTATCTTTGCTTTACAGTTGGAGAACCGAAGCACAGAGATTAAATGACTAGGTAACACTAGGTCTTAGACCCTGAGGCACCTTAGCCATGAGGTCATTTTTAGTGTTTTGTCCTTCATTTTGAGAGTTTTCTCTCATGTTTTGACAAGCATAACTAACTAAAATAATCCTTACCACTCTTGTACTTCTAGATGCTTGGTTTCCATTTTGTTTCTGTAAAATTACCTTCTTTCTGTGTAGTTAATTCTACTGCTTCCAGTGATGCTCTGTTCAGCAACCATATCACCTGCATGTACAGTTCGGATTATTCAGCTGTAGCACCATCTGAAGGACAGGGTAGTTAACTGTTCAGAAAACCCCACAGACATGAGTATGAGCTGAGTGTAACTAGGTTTATTCAGAAATTCAGATTTAAACTGTGGGGTGTGCGCTGAAAAAGAACTATTATTACTGATTTTTTAGCCTTTTGAGTAGGATAGCATTAAGAGTGATGTGTAAAGAGATTTAAGGATGTTAGCAACTCGCAGTGCTGTGTGCTCAGCTCATTGTTTGAAATGCCAAGGGTAACGTTACTGGACAGTCCACATAATACTCTTTTAAGTAAAGTTTCCCCTTTTAACTTCCTATGTCTCCAAGTTCCAATTTGCCAGCTTGCGCTGCATGGAGTGCTCCATCTGACACAGTTCTGCTGACAACAGATCCATCACACAGATCAGCTGTAGCATGATGCCAGATGAGTGCAGGGAAAAGCTCAGGAAATGCAACTACTTGGGTCTATATATACTGCAAAGCTCTAAATTCTTAGCACCTGATTTTTATTCGCTGTGATTTAAATCAGGATTTGAAAATAACTTGTGTGTTTAAAATACCTGAAATAAACACAGTACTTGCCAATGGGGAGGAGCATTTAATTTCCTTGCTCTGATAGAGACCTGTAATGGATCTGTAGCCATCAGTCTCGTGCCATCAGATTGGGTGATTAATTTAGGGCATTCAGTGTGTAAGTATTACAGCTGATGAAGTTTTTTGTCTCACTGAAGACCACATTTATACTGAATAACTGCATTTAAATTCAGTATCACCTGAATTGACCTGTTTAGACTTTGGGTGACAGGCTTGAATGCTTCACTGTGCTGACCTCCATTAAACCTCCCCACGCCAAAAGGTGTTTTAAAAATGAGAAAAGTTACAGCTGATGACGACAGCTTTCCCAAACCTGTCAGGATTGAATGGTATTGAACAGGAACTGAGCTTGATTTCTTTCCCTTGTTCATTTGACTTTTGCATAGAGAATTCCTTAAGTCTGTTACTTTCATGGGTGAGTAGGGCAGTGGGGTGGCTGGGGGCAGAGCTGAACACCAGGAAATGGCTCTGTATGAGGAGCAGTACTCCTCTCATAGGAATATGTTGTTTGGGATTCTGCAAAGCAGAATGCTGTGGTGGCATGACAAAATGTTCCACTTAACTGCCCTTCCCTCTGAAGGCAGTGAGTTTGGGATTTTCTTTTCCGTATATTAACAATTTATTAAAACACAACAAAACCGCACAAAACTTGTAAGTGCCCAACAGTCTCTTTTACAGGTATTTCAAACTCTAAACAATATGTTTCCTCTAGTAAAAAAAGTCTGATATGAGTATTTTCATCTTTAAAAGGTACAGAAACATTATATGCTATATGTAATGTTTATACAGTTTACCAGAATTATTTAGTTTTAATATTTAAAGAACACAAATTTAAGTTTACAATTTAAAAACCCAAAAACTTCTGTTTAAAAAAAAAAGTTTTTCTACAATTGAATTAAGACTTTTTCTCCAAAATGTGGCTTAGTTGACTGCAGCTGTAATGCAGAATGTACAACAATAGCTAAGTACATACTGGTTTAGAAGAATGATTTTCTTAAGTTATTTAGGAATTTAACCTTGACCCTTAAAGATAATGCCATTTGCCATATAGGCTATGGCTGTTGATTTTAAAAGATGCGTGGTAAAATATGGCTGGATGTGTGAGGTCAGGAGAAGGTCTAAGTATGTAGAGTGGTCTGAGCCACTGCAATGAAGTAAGTCTCTTAAGTGTATTATTGCTTCACATGGATGCTCAGAACATTGGAAGACTTCATTAAGGCTCTTTACCTATCTGTTGGACAACACATCTACCTTCACATTTATACCAGTAGTACTGCAGCCACAAAAATGGTTAATTACCGATTTGAAAAAATAGTGAGATCCTCTTGGGATGCTGCAAAGTGCTGACAAAAAGGCACTTGAAGGAGAACAAAGCAGGATATATTAATACTAGCTATGTAGTACAGTTGTTTTTCTTTTTCCCCCCTCTGACATTTGTGATAATGAAGTCAAGGTCCAAGCACCACAGTATCTGGAAAATGATGACATTTTTATCAGATGTTTTCCATTTTCCCTCTATTTCTGCACTTTCTTACCACATAAAGTAGCATTTCTGAACTGTAGTAATGATTTCTCTACTTGTCAAGATAAATATAAAATCAGTGATAAAAATGCGAAGTGGCTCCTTCACACTTTCTCATTAGTCTGCCTGTTTGCTAAATTAGCTCAGAAGGAGAAGCTAATCTCTGGGACCAGAGCAAATAGGTGGCATAGTTGTTAGCATGGTTGGCTCACTCCACTACAGACAGGAAAATGTTGTATTAAAAATAGTGTTGCCTGATGCAGATGGCTACACAATATATTTAACTTCTAATTAATATTGTGCATCTATTTAGAACTTTTTTCAGATGGGAAGAGGTGCTGGAACCATTGCTTTTCCTAAACGTGTTTACATTAAATGAGCTATAGTAACTAGAGCAGTGGGAAGTTTATTTGAATTTTGCACGTTACTTAAGAACTAGTTAGAGCAATAGTGTTTACGTGTATTTTTAAACAGTTCTAGGTAAACTCAGAAACTTGACAGATATACATTGTACACCCACAAAATACTTCTTTCTTTTCTGTGATTTCTTCAACTTACTTTTACACTGTACATCCCACAGTGAAAATTGTGCGAGTTCAGTGGAGGAAGGTAATAAACATCAACACCAACCGCTAGAGGGAGCAAGATTTCAATTATTAAGAGTAATATAAAAATAATTACTAATTAGTACATTTTAAGGACTGAATAGACCAATAAGATCTTCTAGTTTGACTTCCTGTATAAAATAGGCTGTAGAACCTTGTCTACTATTTTTTTATCCATCCTCTAACTCTTTGAAGTGTGATTATTTTTTCAGGTAGAAGGGCACATAGCATATAAGATTTACAATGGGTGAAGCGAAAGAATTTAAAACTGCTTTTTCTTCTGACTCCTGCAGTTTGAACCCCTAACTCTGCTATGTGTGAGGAAGGGACAGGATGGAGTTCACTATTGTTACAACCTGTCTCCTCCCAAAAATCTCTTTCTGCCAAGGATACACATACTGAGCAATCAAGGTACTCCTTTAGCCTTGGCTGAATGGAATAAATCAAGCTTTCCAAGCTGCGCACTGTAGTTGGTTTTCATTACAATTTTTTTTTTTCTTGAACTCCTCCTGACTTTTCTGCAACGTTTGGGAAATGCCACAACGAACTGTATGCAGCCCCTCGGTGCTCAGTTGTATCATCTCCTTACTCCCATGAGAGATTTCCCTGGTTGTAGATCTGAGGGATGTTTATTCTTTTAGCTATACCATCATGTTAAGAGCTCCTATTTAGCTGTTTGTCTATGACAATAGCTAAATTCTTTGCATTATTCCTGCCTTCCAGAATCTCGCTGTATTAAGTCTGTGGGGTTTTTTGTGCTTTGATACGACTTGATGGCTAGCAAGACTAGAATGCATGTTGTTCAAACAAGGCTGCTTTTTCCAATGATAAACTGTCTTGTTCCTGTTGTTATTTACCTCTTTTGTGTTTTTTGCTAGAAAGATCATAATTTTTTTTCCAGAACATTGATAGCAGTATTGAATTGTATTAAACAAAGAACATAACCCTCTATGATCCAGTAGAAACATTTAATGTGCAGTTATTTTTCAAATCTATTGGTGAGTTTTAATGTTTCCTGTATCACGCATAAATTTTTGTATTGTGCTAGTTAAATTATTTAAACATTGTGAGGAGGTAGGTTGAATGTTTTACAGATGTCTCAATGTATTGTCAACTGAGTTGTTTATTGACCAGACTTGAAATCTCATTTGAAACAAGATCTTTTTGGGAGACTGTTTTATGTATAAAAATTGTGTTCAGTGATACTAAGCATATTACCATACCTAAATTCATTCCTGATGGCAGCTAGTATCCTCTTTGTCCTTTAAAAGGAGCGCTATGGCATGACAGCTTAGTTTCACTGTTGTAGAACTTTGAGATATTCCAAGATGCTTTGAAAATAGCAGTAATTGAATGAGCAATTTAGCTAGTTCCTTTGTTACTCTTTCGATAATAAATATCTGACTAAAAAGGCCCAATTAAGCCAAAGCAAACTCCTCTCAACCGATCTGCAGACTCAGTTCTAATCTAACGTCCTTCCAAGATATTGATGGAATGAGAAGGATTGCTTTGTTGGTAAAAGATGTGATTACATGATCTTCCTTTCCCATGGAAATAGAAAAGATGCATTAAGACAACCTTTTTCCTGTCATGGCTCACAAATTTACCCTCCTTATTCACTATGAGGCCTATGCTATTAGGATTTTACTAGTCTTGGCATCTTTGAGGAACTCTTTATTATCTGTACTGTTGCTGGTGAACTGTGTTCAGTGTACATCTTGCTATAAAATTGGTAAGACTTGAGCAGTCCTGTAATGCTTTCAGTCAATGACTCCAGAACATTTTCATGTATGTTTTGAAAAACTGCAATGCATATTAATATAACTATCAGCGTGAAGAAGGGTTAGACAACTTTTGCATTGGAATACTGTGTGCAAAATACTGATTTAGTATTGGTATTGCATTTTGGTTTTAAAGATAGACTGTTCAACTGCCGAAGTACTTCACAGTGTACTTAAAATCAGTAATCAGTTGTTACATAACTAAAATGTTTCTGGGGAAGAATTTTTATTGCTGTTAATTACTGGAAGTAAGTGTTGACATTTTGAAATCTTTTTTGCTTGTATATTGAATGAGTCTTTTCTAAGGATGCCTTTTATAAGTTTCTTTTTGGAGATGTAATTTTCTTCAAAGCAAGTGTAGATTCTGATTTGAGTGATGCCTTTATCTTCAAGTGAATGTGAAAGGGAAAAAAGTGATGCCTTATCACTTGTTCTGTTATGTGCTACCTTATGTAATGCTTTGTGGTAAATAAAACTCATCATCCAAGTTGCATAGTAAAGCATCTCCTAAATGATGAAGTTGCCTGAGCTGCGTGTTGTTTTGGGAGTGGCTGTATAGCTGAAAACTTCAGAGAGAAATGCTGTTAAGGACTTGTTTGAAGGTTCTTAACTGTTGGGGTGTTTTTGTTTTGTTTGGGTTTTGTGGGGGGGGGGGGTTGATGACTACAGAATTCAGTGTTTTTAATTGGCTACTGAGGGAGAGTTATTTACAG
>NW_009598257.1:0-3266 GCF_000690535.1 Cariama cristata | reverse complement strand
GGGAAATGTATCTAATTGTCAAGTATGCATTTATCAGTATGCCATAGATCTGTTCCTAATAATTTTGGGTTTACATATTTTTGGACACTGTCATCTGCATTGTCTAATTTTTTTGTCCCGTTCTACATGGCAGAGGTGAGTAAATTGTGCTGTCTTACAAAACAAGACAAAATCTGGCTGTTGAGCCTGTGTTTACGGTGAATAAACAGCACTATCGGTAATGATAATGAGAGAGGCTCCAATTTAAGGGATCGCTGCTTCAAAGAAGTGGTCCTGCTGCCCCTGCATCTCTGCCTGACCATTCACTCCATCTTCTTCCCTTGTACTGGGTCTGGTCCTGGGTTGTCCCTCACTGAGCTGATTCAGCTCACTAAATTGGGAGAGAAGGTGGCCCCTTAGCAGCTGTGTAGTACCTGTTTAATTAGCTCGCGAAATCTCACTCTCCCTTGAGGTGCTTGCTTTGAAATCAGGCATTTCTGCGTCATGGAAAGTTATAAACTGCAGACAGCGCTTTGGAAGCTACGTTGTTTACAGACAGGCATTACAAAGTCTTCACCATCATTTACATGTTGTGCTCTTAAGGATAAGGCCTATGTTTCCCTTTATGAAGCATATTAATTTGTATAAGGTTGTTGTGGGTCTATGCTGGACTTCTCACCATGCCTCCCTTCATTTCCATGCCTTTGTTAAAGTCTCTGTAGTGCCTTAATATGCGTATGTCCGCTAAGCACTTCAGAAAAATAATTAGTCAAAGTCTCCTTGCTTTTGAGCCCATGTTAGAAACAGCTTGACAGTTAGCAGGACTCCGTGTGCATCCAATTGGGTGCAAAAAGCTGAAGTGAAGCGATGTTTGAATCCACAGGTCATGTAACTCAGGGAGCTATTCCTTGCGAATAGTCTGTGCAGGGTCTAGAGATGGAATTGCCAGGGGTTTGACCATGAGAAGCCACAGTTTGAAGTGAACGATGTTCAGCACTGAATGTAGAACGACACTCTGATATGATTATTATACCTTCTGTTGCTATATAAATGGACAGAAACTTTTACCTAGGATTTCTTCACTCCTTTCTGCTTTTGCAAAAATCCGACTTGTCAGATCATGAAATGTATATTGCAGTAGTGAGGTCTGGTAAAATTCCCTGGTTTCATGATCACGTACAGTTCTTTCTCCAAACATGCCGATTACAGGCAAAAACTTGTGTGCATAGCAGAGAAGATGAGGTAGTGGATTACGTGGAGGAGATGTTTCTCAGTGCTTATGTAGAGATTTGGGAGTTTCCTCCTTAAAAAAATTTTAAGAAAGGGGGGTTGCCAGCCATGCTTGCCTTCACATGAACCTTTGAAACTTCACACTCAGTGTGAGCAAGCATGCCTCAAAGCAAAAAGAAGTGGATGAGAGGTTTTCTGTTACTGGCTACAGTAGATGTGAATACTACTTTGCCGTCCTTGTGATGCGTCTAAGAAGAGCCGGCAGGCAGGCTGGCTGGGAAGTGCCCTGCTGCTGAGCCTGAGCCCTCCTGAGGGGCACAGGCGGAGATTGGCCCCAGTACCAGCTTCGGCAGCCATTTCAGCCTGCCTTGTAGAACGAAATCTGACCTGAGACTTAAATGGGGCTGTTTCCCCTTCTTCTCATATGGAACTGGTCTCTTGTAAAACGAAGAAGTCTTTAGGGAAGTGTTAGATGATTCTTTTTTGTTTGGTTAGTGTTAAACTGACTTGTTCATGGTGGCATGTCAGTAAATGGTATCTGCTGGGGGTTTGTACTAAGGCCTTTGGTGATAACTGCTGTGTGAACACCGTATTAAATGCCTGTCTAAGTCCATTTCCGGAATCAGGTAAAGTTTGTACCTGTGACTTGTAAAACTACCCCAAGAAAGTGTTCCTCTGTAGCCCAAAAATAAACGTGTTTTAGTTTGTTAGAGGACGCTAGTGCCTTCTTTGCAATGCATATTTCTGGAGGCTAACTTTGCAATGCTGTGTTACGTGCGGAGCTGGTGTCCCGAGAGCTGTCTCATCCCAGGTGTCACGTGAGCCCTTCCAGCCCTGCTCGGCAGCGTTCTGCGCCACGAGTTTTCTTTCACCTCAGTGATAGACTAGTTTGTATTTACATTGTGTTTTTCTTTGTTTCCTGTGATTTTCCTCCTACTCTTGCAGACAAGCTTGGGTGATTTAACCACAGTGCTACAAACTTATCACAGACAGTGCAGTGCTGCCAGCTATCACAGTAGTTAGTGTTTTTCTAAGGTATAGCTCCTGCCATGTTGAGATTATGCAGGAATCTTTCTTTCAGTAAAGTAAGTAAACAGTCTGAGCACAAAACTTGCACCATTCTTTTCATAACTGTAAATATGAACAAGTCTCTTAAATGTCCCTTACCGAAATAAAAAGGCAAATGGAAATTTAAAGTATGTTAAAACAAACCTCATAATTTTTTGAAGCCACAGAAACTATTTTTCTATACCTGACCTCCATTGCTTCTGACAGCTCGCGTTTGGCATTACTGAATATGCAGTATAGTAGTAATTTTAGAAACACTTTTATTTCTGTACTGCAGAGATGTGAGGAAAAATGCTAGTCTAGACAGAGCTGTGGAGGGAGAGAGGAGAGGGCTGGAGGGTGGTTCTGGAATTCAGAGTGAAAAGACTGAGGACAGCAGCCAGCACACATGGGGCTAAAATGAGAAGTAAAGCGAAGATGGGATCATTGGATGGGGGGAGAAGTCAAGAAAGCAAACCAGCGGAGTTTGGGAGGCAGATGGGCAATGACAGAGAGAGAAGCAAAGGAAGACAGTTGGGAGGAGGAAGAGGAGGAAATGGCTCAAAGTACCTGAGGGATAAGGTCACTGCTTTGAGCGGAAAAGATACTCGGAAGCCTTTCTGTACCCTTCTTCTGCCAGCCTATGTTTCAGGGTGGCTTTCTCAAAAGAGATAGCTGGTAATGGAGGCAGGTGTCCCAGCTTTCTGTGGCAAACGCCTAGTGTCTGGAGTGGCAGGTAGCCAATGTGAAAAATAGTTATTAAGTACCGGTACTGTCAGTTCACCTGGGATAGGCGCGAAGTGACATACGTACACTGTACGTTTAACTAGGACGTCAGTGGTCTTCACCTGCTGGTTCCAGCAGAGTCACGCCTGCGAGCTAAGCGCAGCTGGTGGGCTCTGCTGCCTGAACCTTCCGGGTTCGCACGTCTGCGTTTCTCCGTGCGAGGCACTGCCCGTCTTTGCCGGGATGCCGAGGCGGGCCAGGCGCAGCGGCTGCGCGGGCTGGGC
>NW_009598256.1:327-588 GCF_000690535.1 Cariama cristata | reverse complement strand
CTCACACATACTTACGCTCTCTCCATTCCCCCAGCACCCTCAAATCTGCACCCCAGCCCCCCTTCCACCTCCCCACTGGCACATGCGCTCCCTCTCAAATCCCCTCAGCATCTTGTGCCCCCCCCAGCTGCACCCATAGCACAGCACTCACCCCACCTAGGTGCAAGGAGGGACTCCGGTATCCCCCTGACCTGGATCCTGCCAGCCCCAGCACTTCTGCTCCCTCCTGCCTGCTCTGCACCAGCCCTCACCCCACCTGCT
>NW_009598256.1:0-247 GCF_000690535.1 Cariama cristata | reverse complement strand
ACAGGACTCAAACAGGGGACTGGCAGGAGTGGGGCTGTGCTCATTTGCCTGATGATTTGCATCTGCCTCCAGAAATAGATATTTATGTCTCCTCCCGGGGCACGGGACGGCCCTGTCCTCCCCCAGATCAGCCACCCCACGGGACTGAGAAGCAGAAGGTGGATGGGACGTGGCCCTGGCGCAGCGTGGAGATCACGAGCTCAGCCACCCACTCGCTCCGCGGCCTTGCAATTCACGCCACGGTGCG
>NW_009598255.1:0-23381 GCF_000690535.1 Cariama cristata | reverse complement strand
ACAGATGGGAGTTGGAAGTTGCTGGGGTTTTTGTTGTTGTTTTGGGTTTTTATTTTGAGAAAAGACAGTTTACCTAAAAAAAGTTTTGAAAAAAAATCATAAGGACACACGACAGCAAGCTGTATGGCTATTACTAGTGTCTAACAGAGTAGTTAAAGCCTTTACTGCCATCCCGTGGCAAATCAGCACTATCTCATTCTCACATCATGCTACAGAGTTCTTGAAAACCAGGGAAAAGGGGAGGAAGTGTGCTCAAATTGAAGCTCAATTGCACATTTAAATCAGCAAGAAAAAAAGTATTATATAGTTGGTACAAAGTAGTAGTTACAGGAATTATAACTAATGGGATTCAGCATAGTAGGTTAAAGTTTGTCAGCATATGATTCTGAATGTTGTGGGGCAAGAAAGAATGATATATTTACTACATAAAAGATTTAATTTCTATTAAAAAAAACCCCTAACATTTTTCCATCCGTGTTATACATAACACAAGAGACTGAAGATAGGTGACAGGCAAATTAAATCAACACTTCTGAATCAGTACTTTTCCTATTCAGTACCTAAAAAGGGAGGAAAAGCACAAAGCCAAGTTTCTTACTGGTAAGTCCCTAGATGACAAGCCAAACAAACTAAACTAAGACACTATTTTGATTACTTAATTACCTCTCCCCAAACAAGCAGGTCTTTAAAAATCATAGACAACCAAGTATTGTACAGTAAGACTACAATGCAGAACATCAAACATTTCTAGCTTAAACTCAAGTTGTTTCAGCTATATGTACTGCACATATTTTCAGCAAATTTGGATGACTGATATGCATACACTCTTACGTAATTAAAACATTAGCTGAAAGTCTCTTGTCCTAATTGGAGACAATCTGCACTTCAAATGAGTAGTTTTCTGGCTGTGAAAAGCCCACACACTGAACTTCTGAAAATGTGAGGAAGCCAGTGCCTCTTTTATTTCACTGTTTTCTTTATTTCCTTGTTTTAAGGTTGTAGGTTTCTGACTATAAGGAGGAAGGCACTTCGTGTCTCTTACATTATAGTGCCCATGCAGATAAGGTGTAGAACAAAGAACTCAACCTAACACAGAGTTAAACTAAAACATAGGATTCGTAACACTGGGATTTTAAGTTGAAACATAGCTGTGAAAGCGCAAGTTGAAGACAATTCTGTTTAGATCTGCAGTGGAGTTTAAATTATTTATAATTAGTGATGGAGGATTCACATAATTCTTGATTTTTAAGTACTTAGTAGCTTCTATAGAAGCTAACTTCCAGGCTGTTTCCTCTTCCACCTTTTAACCACTGGCAGACATGCTAGTACAAATGTTTTCTGCTCTACTTCACCTCAAACATGTCCACTATTAACGAATTCTTTAGCTTCAGGTGCTTCAAGCCAAAAAGAGAGAAATACTTCTAATCAGTAACATGATTCCAGAGTACTTACTGCATCTGCTTTACAAATAGTGTTAGCCACGTGCCGACACAACATCTTCAACCAATCTTCTTTAGCAGGTTCTTCAGTTGTCATCTGGAAACTGAGTAGCTTGTTGTTGAGTTCTGTAGGTGGCCGCACAACTAAGGCAAAAGCTTTATGGCAATCTACAGTTCATTTAAAAAAAAAAGAGCCAAGATGACAAAGAATAATCATTTTTCATATAATTCAGGGGGGAACCTTCAAAAGAGTTAACCCTCCATCTGCCAGGAGCTAGAGTTAGGGATAATATGATTTGGTGCAAGGATTTTATCTTTATTTACATGACAGCTGTGGTATCACTTGCAAGAGCACTGAGTTCTGTCCATATCCTTCATCAAGAGGCTGCAATCAACTGTTCACGAAACAGTTGTTTATTCACCAAATAATCTGCATATTATAGTCTGCAGACTAGTCAGTCTTTACTGGATACAGCAGTAAATATCAATTTCATTCTCTAACTCATGAAACGTTGGACAGATTATTTCTTTATCAACAGAGAACAAGAAAAACAACATTTACCCTGTTTCATAAAGCAGGAAAAAGCAACAGAGACATCAGTGCTATATATGACACGTTAAAATAGTCAAGTTACAATGGTCTTCCTGTTAAACTTGACAAATATTGCTCACTTGACAGCAGAAAATTAAGCCATTGCTGATACTCATTTATAGCACACACAGATGAAACACAATAAACACAGTTGAAAGAGAAAGAAAGAAAAAACAACCAATCGCCAATTCAGAAAAAGCAGCACTGGAAAAGCAGTCCTATAAGAAAGTGAATATAAAAGAGTAGCTGATTTCTCCCAAGATTTGCATACCAAAGTTCTTAGCAGCTATCAAGTGGCATGCTTACAAATGGCTCCCGTCAACCAAGTTCCAAAGTAAACTTAAGTGTTGCAGGGTGATTTAAAGAGAGTTCTTAAAAAGAAACTCTCAAGTACCTTTTAAAAATGCAGGTAGGCATCATGTATACTACCACCCTCTTTGCCATTTCTATTTTTTATTGAGTTTCTATGTTCAGGTGCTTCAGAGACCATAAAGCAGAACAAGTATGATGTGCATGCCATCACCTACAGTGAAATATCAAATCTATCTTTCTAGGGTATAGTCCCACTAGTTTCTAGATCTAGACTCCTTTAGAAATCGCTATCAAGGCCGGAACAGTATTGTAGCACGAGTTCTGCTGCTGTAGCAATGCATTACTTCATTGAAACCCTTACAGTGTCAGTATGACAAAGCAGCCACAGAAATTAAGTCCTCTAAATCTTCTTTTTTTTAAGATGCTAAGCACAGCTCCTCCTGAGCATCATCAGTTAAATGAAGATTTAGTTTCACAGCAACAGCACTTGTCTCTGGTCAGTCAAATGCTCGGGACTGAAGTTTGGTTTTTTCGTTTTATAAGTCCAGAGCTGTCAACTGTACTCCTCTGTCTAACTCACATTGCGATTTGGTAGGCTGATGCTAATGCCATCTAGTAGTTCTGCCAAATTCAGCATCCTGCAGTGATTCTTGACAAACCAAAAGATGTCAAAGCAAGGAATTCTCAAGCTCATAGAGAGCTTCAAGCAGAATCTTATACTAAAGTCATATACCTAACATACAATACAACAAATACACCTCAGCATTCTATCCCACGATATCCTTTATACTCTGAACCACAGTTTTCATTAGCTATCACAGCACTTCAAAACATACAGACCTTCTGTCTCCCTGATGTCTAGGACTTTCTTGATCTGGGAGAGAGGCATGAGAACAACATGCTTGAGAGAGGCAGGAGGCCTTGTGTGGCCATGCGGACTCTTGAAAGCACCAATAACTTTATGCCGTTTCCTTGCAATCTGCAGTTAAATAGAAGACAAAGAGGTTAAATTTAAAGGGTCTATTGCCATTGTTTTGTTCCTCTTCTGTTCTTTTACTTTCTAGTATACAAGAAGGCACAGAAAGCTTTGCTACAGAAAAATACTCCTTTAAGAGTATTTTACTGTATTTACCACATAAATCTTCAAGGAACTCACTTATCTCACTATTCACTGTCTACAGTTCAAGTGGTCCAGCAACACTTGTTACTTAGCATCAACACACTCACCTCAAAAAAAAAATCAAGAGGGGAAGTAATTTTGCATTACAGACCTCAGTTCTACCCTGCATAACAAGCAGGGGCCCTTTGAAACCTACCACAAGGTAGTCTAGATTTAAACAGAAAAGACATCTATACGCATGAACCAGCTTAGGCTGTGGTGTGTTATGTCCTAGAAATCTCACTTGCTTTGCTTGTGCATCAAGTGGCTTTTGCAGTAGAGGTTGGTCAGTTTTTACTTTACATTAAAAACACGTAAGATACCGATGTGTTAAGAAAGGTATCTTCAGTTGCTTTTATTTTGTACAAGAGATAAGCCAAGAAGCTTTATTAAAAGTGCTTTTATTTTCCTTTCCTTCCTCTACAAGAAGTGATGAAGCTGAGTCAACTTGACTCCTAGAAATTCATCACTAGCCACAACAATAAGCAGCACTTAAAGACAAAAGCCTAAGACAGCACTAGTTTTGGATTATTTTAGTTGGTCTTCTATGAAGACAATGTTCTCCACTGCTGCAGACAATAACAAGTACTTTCATAAAGTGTCCTTTACAACCTCTGTTTCTCCACATAAGCCTCCAAAACCCAGTTATATTACTTTTCTGTCCTAGTTCCTACTAACATATTGGTAGTCTAAGGCATTTAATATGTGGAATTGTTTGGGTTTTTTTTTTTGTAGCCTAAGCACAGACAGGTCTGCCCCAGCAGCCCACTATTTACTCACATTAAATATGACTAAACTTTAAAAGGACAACATCCTGCTGAGCCAGGGACTCCGACACCTTTTCATCCATTGGTACTATTCAAAGTGGTATTCAGATAAACATTTATTTCTTAACACATTAAGCTGCTTTTAAGTTTTTGATCTGGCTGCAAGACATTAAAGCATATATTAACACCTCTCAACCATCTAGAAGTGACTAGCTACTTTTGTTGGCTTATACAATAGCTAATAGAAAGGCAACATCAGCATGTGTTGAGATATCAGTTTTCTGTGACTTAGAATTCTGCTTCAAAGTTTTTAAATTTTACTTGTTTATATTCATATGTAGTGTCAAGCCTTTTATAATTCAGTTCATGAGATGTACTTATATAG
This sequence comes from Cariama cristata, assembly GCF_000690535.1. NCBI lineage: Eukaryota > Metazoa > Chordata > Aves > Cariamiformes > Cariamidae > Cariama > Cariama cristata. Next base: position 18,727 of record NW_009598255.1, on the reverse strand, counting down.
TCATCTTACCTCTAGGCAATCATTGAACAGAAAGAGCGTGACCTGTTCTCCCCTGTCACAGAGGTCATCTCCAAGGGCTACAGTTTCCAAACGCTGAACTAAGCTTCGGTGAGAGGACAAGAGATTGGCCTAAGTGATAGAAGTAAAAAGCTCATTAAGCATTTAGTTCAAACACTAGATTACTGCTTGCTTACAGCTTAACACTGGAAATCTGTTTAAACTGGCACCATTGCATTTTAACCTCACATACTTTTGCAAAGGGGGCAAACTAGTGCACAGCCTTTTTACAGGTCCGCGGCTTCAAAGAAATTACTTACTGGACATCCATCAACTTCATAGACAACATCAAAGAACTGCCTTTGTGCCTCTGTTTTTCTTTTGTCTTCATTAATATGCCTGAGGGAAGCATATTACATTTATCTTCAATATCGAGCAACAGTAAACGAATGCACTACATTTAAGACATACAAAAATAATGAAGCTAAACATTCAAATATACACAGCGGCACTGGAAAATACAAAGTCAACCACACTTGCTCATTGAATTATCCAAATACCATATACTAAGCACACAGAACAATATTCTTGTTATAAGTAGCTGACAGACCATTCAGTTAATATACAATTCCCGTCCCCTGACCCTGTAACATTTTGAACTAGAGACCAACCCAATGCAGTTCTTTACGGCCTGCATTTTATCCCCCAAGTCAGGACTGCAGCTCACCAAGAAGCAAATGCAAGCATAATTACAATTTAAAAGTTGTTGTTCAAATCGGACAAACATTTACCCAATTAATACAGGAGGTCTCATTGCTGGAGACATATGCTACACTTCAAAAGAGGCGAGACTTACAATCTAAACAGCTTCAGGTTTAAGCTAATTAACTAGTGGAATGGTGCCAACAATAGCTAATAGAGGACCAGAAAAGAAACTAATCTCCCACCAATAGCATGTCTTTTCAGTGCATATATGCATAGAAGTAAGATTTATAGACAAAACACAGCTCTATCCATTCCCTCCAGAATGGAAGAAGTAAGAGTTGGAAAAGAACACGCGCAGGACTCAGGAGGTTCAGCTTCATGCTGAGGCAGGGAGTCAGCAGGGGTTCGGGTAGAAGTGCTGGGTAACAACGCCACAGACTCCTTCAAGAGCCCTGGCACAGAATGCCAAAGTGACAACAGTGGCCAAAGGAAGACTAAAGAACACATACAATTATGTATGCTTACATGGAGACTAAAGTTATGGCAACACCACACTAAGACCAATTGAGAAGGAACAGAGATTTAAATGCATAACAGTATGTTTCATAGAATGAGCACCACTTACGTCATCACTTCCTTTAATGATTCAATAGCTCTCTCTAGAGTTATTTTATCTGGGTTTTCTTCTGCTGTATGCTTCTTAATATCTACAATGGAAAAAAACCAACACAACAAAACAAACAAGAACAACCACACATTAGAAGTGCCTGAAGAGAAATACACTTTAAACTTGAAGTTTTCGTAAGTCAGATAAGATGACTGAAGAAATCATAGCCATCCTGGAGTACAAATAGCCTTGATTAAGTGGGGAAGTAGGTTGAGCAGCAATTGTCCATGCATCTCACTAAGAAAAAACCCATCTGCAATACAAAAACAAACCCTCAAACTATTAAAAAAAAATCAACAAGACCACGTGCTGTTTTTGTTGAAGTACAGAGACAAACATAGAAGTCTTTTTCTAACTGAAGCAAAGGGTGGTGGTATGGGGGTTTTTTATTTTTATTTTTATTAACATAATCATTATTACAGCAAGTGGTTGATACCAGGTGGAACACATGAAGCTGTAAGCCTTGTCAATACAAATTGTTCTCTAGTTTATGCTAGCTGCATTTGAATCTCAATTATAGTTGTATTTGAAGAGATAAAACTGTTGTCAGAGCAAATTTTTTCTCTACCTGTATCCTGCAGACAAATATATGAACAAGTGAAATTTAGTCAAAAGTATGCTTTCTTCAGTAACTGGTCTTGCTGATTGCCATTAAGCATGATTAACTCCCAGAATCAGGCTTGTTTTATATGAGCAAAGCTGTTGCTAATCATGACAAAAAGCAGACATCATCTTGGTTTTAGCACCTTCACAGACAAACTGAAAAAAAGAAATCACTATATTACCATTTAGTAGTAGAGCAACACTAGGCAGCCTTTGAACAGGACGGATAAGGAGTTCAGCTAGGCTTTGGCGGCCACATTCAGGTTTAGCTTGATTTATCTGGGTAAAAGAAAGGGGAGAAAGGAAATAATTCTTATTTTTTTCACACACAAAAAAACCCCAAAAATCACAAAGTAGGAGAAAAATTCCCTTCCTTGAAACTAGCATTGCAGTAAAAGTTTGAGAATTGTTTACCGCAAATGGTCATTAACAGATCATTTTTAAAAACACATTATATTCAAACCCATACAGTATTTATCACATGATTTATGTTCTCAGAATGTCTAGTTTGAAACTGTCCACGTTATCAACCCCTCAGTCCTTGTTTCAGATCCTAATACAGAGTGGGACAGGGGATGGCCTGTTCTCTTATTCATTTCCCCATCTTTCAGATATCAATACTCAGATACAATTCCTAGTACCTCAGAAAACATGAGCTGAAATCTGTCAGTTTGGTTAATATTTGAGACACATTTGTTGGATAGAGGAGTTAAAGCTATGCTGCACTAATCATCAGCTATATACCTTTATCTGAAGAGCTCAAGAGTCTTAAGACTCATCTTCAGACAACTCTTTCTTTGAAGATCATTGTCCTGTTAGATCTCCACTGTTATGCTCCTATTCATTAGTCACAAGAACATTGAGAGATTCTACCTTCCTGGAACTTCACAGCTGCTAGAAGTGAGTTAAAAGCTATTTCAGAAATATAAGTCTTTTAAACACAGGGAGGGGGACCAATAGAAAGCAACAGCTCTAGTTATCTTCACAGAAAAGAGAAGACACATATCTGGGAGAAAGTAATCAGAATGTACTTTTTCCAGCAACAAATGCATGTAATCAAACTACTTTGAGAGCTGTATAATAGAGGAGGAGCTTGGACCACTTTTGAAAGAGTCTTACAAGGAGCTTGAGAGATTGAAGTTGAAATCCTTCCTATTTCTATCTCACCAAGAGATGTTCACATTCCTCCAAGTTTCCAAAATTCCACATTCTTCTATCTGCTGCATTAAGTAGTTTACTTGGTAATGGTCACCATGTTCTACTCAAAGACTTAGTTCTGCAGACACTTACCTTCAGGAAGGCATGAAACCTTGGCTTCTGTTTTTCACATCTAGTAATAGTCTCCTTGCTCATTTCGAAGAAATTCACAAACGGAGGGTATGTTTTCAACAAGTCTTTTGACTGAAAGAAACAACTGTTATAGCTCTGCTTTACATATTATGTAGCATTGTACATATGTTCGTATGCCCTGAGCCATACAAAGCTGCTCAAAGGCCCAATTCAGTAAAGAATAATAAAAAAAATATGTTGTCAATCCATGCTTGTTCACAGAACAAGCTAAGACATTTTGCATGCCAGATGCCCAGGATTCAATCCTGCTGATTAAATGCAGACTGCTCTCAGAAACATGAAATACACACATGACAATCTTGGAAGCTGCAGAACAGCTCAAGTAGAAGGCAGATTCTCACCTCGCAAGATGCTTTTGGTGAGAATTTTGGAAGTTTCAGACAGATATTTTCTCCAGTTACTGCAATCACCTTTAAAAGACACTAAACCACCAGAAGCAATACCTTGGACTGAAAACTTTTCAATGCCAAACACTATTTGCCTCAAAATGATCAGATCTGCAAAAGCACAAGACACCAAGCAGACTACTTATGTTACAATGCATTGCAGCCCCAGACCTAACTTTCCTGTTCTGCACATTCTGTACTTGGGAAAACAAGGAGTCCTTATTCACTTACACATTTCAAGTCTTGAAGGAAGAACACAAGAAGTTTGCTGGAAAAGTTATTTTCTATTCATCAGAGGCAGCAGATAGCTAAGGTTACAGGGAGAGCCCCTCTTGACGTCCGAGTAAAAAAGCATGTCCGTAGTGTTGGAAATTACAGTTCTCAAACCGTATCTATTTGAAGTTTTACCCTCTCATGCAAGTGGACAGACACATACACTTAAACTTGACACAGATTACCTATACAAAGTATATCACCCAACTCAATTGAAAAGTCTAAACAGAAAATACAATGATACAAGCTAGTGTTTTCTCACTCAGTAGTGCTTTGCTTGTGTTTACTAGCTCCTACAAATGGATTATTTGTAAGGCAAGGTAATAGCTCATAATAGCTCTAATGCATAGAAAAAAGAAACAGAAACTTACATATTTAAGAATGATATCACCAATACTTTTGCTTTCAGTCCAATTCACCATAAGATCTTCCAGGTCCTCCTAGAATACATGCAGGGATGAGGGGGAAGAAAATGAGAACTGAACTGCATAAACCTGTAAGATGGCATCAGTGTTCTGCCAACCACATATAGCTGTGTGTTTCCATGCTAACAAAACAGGCAATCCTAAAAGCTGTACAATTTCACATTAAGCCCCTTCAGTCTACCGAGCGCTGAAAGCAAGAGACCTCTGGCTTACTGTTTTGAATCAATGCAAGCAGAGCCTAGCAGTGTAGCAGCACTAGCCAGCTCCACAACAAGATGACACTGCTGTGTCCAACATACTACAGAACATATCCCACAGGATTATTAAAAAAAGTATACACAGAAGACAGTTAAACGAATTCTAATGAAGAGTGCACAACTAATATAGGACTCTTAAGTCCATAAGATAGGACTGAAATAGAATTACCATAGATTTCCCTCACATGTTGCACCAGGGTGTCAAGGAAAGTGAGACCAAGCTGTTAAGCCTATATCAGCTTGATAAGGATCAAGCTTATTCAACTGTCAGCTAATAACAGGGACAGCAGGGCACAGCTGAAGGTTCAAGATTCACCACCAATATTGGTTTGTTGCTGCCACTTATCTTTACTATACCAAAGATGAAGGAAAACACAACCGCTACCTCTAAGCAACTTTGTCTATGCTGCGCGTAAATCCTACTTGACACATGGACAGACATGCTCTACTTTCATTTCAGTGCACACATATCAATACCTATCGTGATTAACCAGACTGGATCCCAATGGCTGGAAAAGAAACAACAAAAAAAAAAAAAACAAAACAAAACACCCCCACCAAACCAGAGTTACAGGCAGTCTGCAAATCCCTCTAATTTAAAAGCCTGCTGTGAAATGCAGACAGGAACAGGCACATGCCATTACTTGCAGGAGATTTTATGACTTCATATTTGAGGAAGACTTGCAACATCGTCTATTGTGAGACCCAGAGGTGGCTTCAGACAGCGCTTGCAATCCACATCAAAATATAAAATAAAGTGTCAAGAAAACACAGACTCATAAGGAATTCTATCAGTTCTTACTAGGCCTCAGTACCAGGTCAACTGCTTCAGAGGTTGAAGCAGGAGCCAGTTTTATGAGCTGGTAGTTTCTGACAATTGGTTCAAAGTTATTTAAGGAGGGATTAGTTTTTCCTGTCAAATGATAGAAGTCTCTGTATATGTCTAAAGCCTAAGAAAACACCAATATTTTTTATTCTTGTTTGGTTGGGTTTTTTTTCCTAATTCCATAACCTTTAGCTATCCTTCCAAGAATCCTTGCTTACTGCTTTAGTAGAAACATCTATGTTATAAGCACTTGTGACTTACACCACCATTTGATATCACTGGCTCTTTTGGCCAGTTTTGTATCGGTTACAGAAAACCTCCCACAGGAAGAGGTATTAAAATGGGAAAAGGAGAAGCCAGCTCATGAATGGCAATATTAGTTAAATGCACAATACTCAGACTTCAGATATTTATAAATAAGTGGTAAATCTTACAGAGTGCTTTGGATTTACACATAGTTCCATAGGTTGAACAGTATGTAACAGCACCAGGATGAATCTATACCTATCCAGCAGATACAAATGAAAGCATGCAGAAAAGGTTCAGTCTATATCAAAGTAGCAGCTTGCCTTGATTTTAGTATGCACATCAAGAATATCTGGAATGCTGCCAAATATGGTCTTAATCTCTTCTTGTGCAAGGATTGGTCCTCCAAGTTGTCCTTCCTTCTCCAATGGAACTTGAAATAACTGATGAAATAGACCAAAAAAGTTAATGTCCTCCTGACCATCACATACAGTGTTAGAAATAGTTATGAAAGCAACAGTGTCTTCTTTCCAGATCATACTTTCCTGCAGTCACAATCTTGAGATAATCCCATTTAGCAAGAGTGAGTTATGGAGGAGTAGTTTTAAGATACAAACACTGAGTTCAAAACATCACTACAGCATAACCCCCTTTCCTCTACCTTTTACTCACACACATCTTAGCTCATTCTTTAAGTAGATAATCTGCTACAATGGAAAGAAACTTTCTAGAAATGAAGCTCTTCCTGTAAGCTGTTTGCTATCCTGCTTTTCTTGGAATAATTAAAAAAGAGTTTTTTCTCTCATCATCTCTCTCTTTTCACTAATATCTTAAAAATCTGAGTCATGAAGATCCTATTTTCCTGAAGTGTGGAATTTCCACACAAACTGCAATTCTACTGCACATCTCAGACTAGAAATTGCATTTTCCAGTCTTTATTATTAATAGATACTAAACATTTTTGTGTCAGTAAAATTACATGAGACTTCATTGTCTTCTTTTTATGAACATTTGATGCACGAAAGTCCTTACAAGCCTGCAGATTACAGGTTGAAAATAATCATTGATATAAACACTAGATATCTAATTACAATTGACCTATACCTGCTTTAAAACCAGCTTACCTGAATGATTGTTGTTAGGATATCAACATAGTTACTTTCTGTCTGATACAATTCCTTTGCAACCTGCCATCTTGCAGACTGCTTTAGTGGAAGAGGAGTTGAGTTTTTGGAAGGCCTTGCACAGGATTTTGGTGTTTCTGATGAAGAGATATTCCCAAACGAAAATACAGCTTGATTACAATAGAGTCCCTAAAAAAAAATCTCATCCTCAAAGACAGAAAAAAACCCACCTTCAAATATTTTGAAGTGAAGAGAGCTTTTTTTCCCCCCCCCAGGACCACAACAGTAATATATTATTCCTCAAAATCAGTCTGAAACTAGTAAGCCATTTATGGGGAGGTCAATGACTTAAGCCTATTATGTTTAGTAGGAAGTGGGGATTAGGTGCTGAACATTGTTTATACATACACTATGTACAAAAAGTACTTCTCTACTTTCACTTTTCAATGTAACCAATTATCTTTCAGCTGCCTACCATCCTTGCATTAGGTATGTAGCTCAAAACCATTTATTAAAATCAGTCCTTGCATGCAACACATTTCAATCTATATGGGGGGCGCACAGCAGGGAGGGAAAGCTAAAGCCAAGGTGGACCTGGGAGCAGTCCATTAGTTGTAAATACTTGCTCATTTATTGGACCTCAGAGAGCTGTACTCGCTCATTCTGATGTCAAAGTTCATTACTGTCACAGTTACTATGAAATAAGTACCTTACCTGTTGTTTTCAAAATAGCACTTTTTCTGAAACTGTCTGCTGATGTTGGATTAGAAGAAAATTCCATACCAGGGGTTACAAGAGCACTAGCATGACCTAAGAAAGCTGGTCTTCGACAGTAAGCTGATCTTTCCTGTATTCCTTCTGAATTATCACTTACAGGTTGTGCCTCACTGAGATTTCTTATTTGACTTGTACACAGAGGCCCTTTTAAAGCAGTATTAGCTCCAGATACCTCCTCCATATGATGAAACTGGAGATTTTTTTTTTTAACACACCAGTGTTAGCTTTTGACTTATCCAAAATTTTGCAGTTTCCTCTCTTCCACAAGAGCCATGTGCAAAGATATTAAAAGCTCTTTGCCAATTAACTCAAAAACAGTTGGTGATTTATATTCTCGTGAAGTTTTAAACAAATGACAGTTTGCTGGCACAAATAGTGTTGCCTCAACAGAACATTTCAAAGACCTAGGAGTGGGCTTTACAGGAACTTTCCCTTTAATTCCTTTAGAAAAGGATCTTTGTCCTCCTTTCTCCAAGTATCCTACTGGAGAGGTTTTTAGATGATTTACTGTTAACTACATTGCTTATTTGCTGCTGATTTTCAGTAAATTATTTGAAGCATTTTGGAGTAACACTGTACTTCATATTTGTCAACTCCATATCTTCTCCTTGTTTTTCTTCAGATATGAACATGCTTATTGTGATGACAAGAGGCAGCCTGGCCTCTGTCCGAACTCTCCACTCCAATTCTGCTTTCTGCACACTTTGAAAAAGCAAAAACCTGGAATTGCTTTAGGAAATCTGTAGCAAAACGTTTAAGACTTCCCTACCACTACCATTACCACTTAAACGTTGCAAGTGTGTCTAAATGAAAGTTTTTAGCTCTACCTCCATTGTTAGTGCTCGACTCTGGAGTGTTAGAAATATCCAGCAAGGACCCAATAGAAAGAGAATGTTCAGCTGATGGGCGTTTCCGAGGAGGGAATGGCGACATGTCTGTTTCTCTGGTCAGTTGTGCAAGAGTCTCTTTCAAACGGCGTCTTTTGCGATTGCTGTTTGGAGTATTCAGAGAAAGTAGTGACACAGACTTCTTGAGGCCAGGACTCTCTGACTGTAGTAAAAAAGTTTAGTTTAGTGTTTTTACCCACTGCGTCCAGCTCAACTCGGTGCAAAATTTAACTGTAGATATCAGCACACAACACAACTCTTAGGGAAACAGAGGGAAAGTGGGCCAAGGCGCTCCCCCTCTTTTTTTTTTTTAAAAAACTGGAAACCACACTAGCATTTGACTTAAAATAAGTTCAGCCTTTGGAAAGTTGAAAAAAGGTTTTTTCCAAATTAGTATTCTATGTATAAAATTCATAATGGATTATCTAGAACTTAAATGCTGCTTTAAAACATTTGATCTCTGGCCCCACACATACTATTGTATTGTAATTTTACCACCAAATACATGCTGCACATTATGTGAAAGAATTCAATATACCTTCTCAAATAAATACATGGACTCTCCAGCTCTGGCATCCATTTGAATGCTTCCCCAGAACCACTAAAGAAAAAAAGAAAACATACATTAAGAACACATCACAGGACTTCACCCGAAGTTAAAAATACTCAAAATAATATATGTATTAGTAAGGCAGTTTGCATACTAAATGGAAACATGTGGCTCATTCTGGAAAAGAAACAACACATCTCTCACATACCGAGTATTACATAGCAATATTCTTTCAAGAATTTGTCAGCACTAACCTCTTGCTTTACAACATAAAGTTTTTTTAAAGGTTCAAATGGAAGATCTTTTACTGTACTTTCTTCAACCACTAAGTGAGTACACCTTTCATCACCAACTGGTAAATAATGTCCTCCTAGACAGAAAAAAAAAAAAGGCAAGTTAGCAAGACTGAAGAATATTATTGTTAGAAATTAGAAGCTCACTTGATAGGTTTGTGACACTTATTAATGAGAGAAGCACTCTTCAGTGAGCTGATCAGTTGCTGGGCTTACAGAACACTCCGCGTATAATCAGCAGTGCACAGCTTTTAGGAAACAGGATGCAGCATGCAATAGTAAAGTGCACATTGAAAAGTCAAGTGTATGGAGTTCAAAGGGCATTTAAACTTGTCTGGCAAGAAGTGCAATATTTTTCTGGAAAGCTTTTCTTGTTTCTTGGAAGATCAAGCCAGGAATACCCACCCTAAAGGCATCCACAAACGAGAACCTGTGCATGTTGCAATCTTGTAAGTAATCTTAAGTAAACAGGTCAGGGGAAGGTCAAAAAAAAAAGAGCAAACCCAGCCAACTTTTATCTCTTTTGAGGAAGCCTTGCTGTTACAAGCTTGCTCCATTCCCACGTTTACAGTTCTGTTACCTTCCAAGTCTTCAGCCTTGTATTGATAGAGTTGCATGTATCTGTTACATCATTACTGTAAACGTGACTATTAATATTGTACTACACTACCAAAAAATGGAACGTTTCCCATCAAGTTTTTTTACTGGTGATGATCCATATGAAAGTTGTAAATATTGTAGATGTTTTCATGAATTATGTAAAGATGCATACCACAAAATTGGTTATGAAAACTGAAGCAGAATATACATTTATGTTGAAAGTTTTCCAGGATATCTTCAAGCATCTAATTACTCCTTTTTAAATCGTCTAGTTTCAATCAGCCTAGGAGGTCTGAAGTCTTGAATAGCTACCAGAACTTATGCATATACTGGCATCTAAAAATCAATTTGTAGCTCTCCAAGTTGAAGAGCCTTCATTAATATTTCAGGATTCATGATCCAGCATCTCAGCTTCAGTGAAATATTTATCAGTTATAAACCCCATTCTTTCCACAGGTCAGCTTTCTTAAACAATAACCTTGCATTTCTGTCATTTCTTCCATGTTAGCTTTCTCGTCATCAGAGAACCCAAGGAAACTTAACATGCAATCCTGGAAGGGAGGAACCTTGAACTGATTTCTAAAGTCATCATCAGCTGCACAGAAATCACTGAAATAAAAAAAAATAAATATGCATGAAAAGGTCACTAAATCAGTGCTACATCACTATTTAAAGAGAAGGTCACAAAACTACAGGTAAACAGGATGCAAGGTTAAGGCTGAAGGAAAATAAACACCTACATTTCATTCCTTTTCTCCCAAGTCTTATAAATCCACTCAGCCTTCACGATAGGTGTACCAAGACTTACAGCAATCTACAAAACAGGAAAAGCACAAGTTGTACCAAGTAAGTATTTCCATTTAAGTCTTTCCCATGCCAAGAAAAATTTGTAACCTTGCTTTTACTTTTCAAGATAGATACTGCAAGAAGTGAAGGTATTCCTTCAAGAATCATGTCCAACTAACTCCTAAGAGTTAGAATGTATTAATTCTTCAGTGACTGGGAGATCAAATTAATAGCTATTTTGACACTTACTCAAAAATGCACCATTTTGTTACTCTGATATCCTTCAACACTCACAAAACCACACCTCTGTTCCAGTGGAATATGGCATCTTTTTTTTGCTTTTGTTACTTTGTAGGAAGACAAACATCCCATCCTGCTTTTACCAAAGAGAAAGCTACTATTCCAAAGGTAACTTCCATAACTGCTTGAGAGAGATTGTAAAGTTTTCCTACTTTTTCCCTTCGAGTTGGTAAAAGGGGTGTTTGAACAGTTAGAAAGTAGGTTAGAAAGAAACTGGAAGATTAGAAAGACAGACTAGGAAAAAAGCAACAGCCAACTAACAATTCAAACAAGGGAGAGTTAAGGGGCATAAGCATTCCTATGTCATATTCCATAGTACAAAAACCAACAAACTTGTATTTACTTGTCAACTGGACATACATGTCCTGAAGGATTCTCTTATGGTATTGTCAGGAAAAAAAACACCTCACATATATTTATACATAAAGGAAGATTCGAATGCTTATATATAACAAGTTAAAAATAATTTTTAAAAAAAGATGCACACAAATTGAGTACTAACATTTTTGCAAGTTACCTCAAAGTTTGTTTGGATGGACAAAAAAAGCAGCCATGTTGATATATAAACACTTGCTCATTGATGAACAAATGTTCATCAACATCTTAAGTGTCTTAAGTACTGATAAGATCAGTACATCAATGTCTTAAGTGTTTTAAGTATTGATAACATCAGTACTTAAGAAACATTTTGGTTCTTGTTATTTACTATACTTGTCTATTTCAAGATATCTGCATTCAGGCAATTTATATTATTTAGATCTCTAACAGAGACAAAACACACATCAAAGCTCAACATCAGACCAAGATGAACTCACCCTTACAAGTCATTATTGTTACTACAGGAAAAAAACCCTGCAATTTACAAGCCGAAGTATAATTTACAGACTTAGTCTACAAAAGCCAAATTCTGAAAGTTTCCATGAAGTACCAAGTCAAGTTTACATACTCTGAATTTGTCTCCATGTGTTGAGTTAGCCACCAGATGTGTAACTTTTGAGCTAAAGTCCCTTCGAATAATGCCACCCATATGATGAACCAACGTCACTAGCTTAACCTGAAAAATGACAAAATAAGGTTTTAGTATATCTTTTGAAGTACACAGTGCAGAGTAAGAGTGGTACAAAAATAGTTCAAAAAGCGAGCTACAGGATGTTTCATTAAACATTTGGAATAGAAATGCTCCAATTTGTTCTTAAAACAACTTGTTCACATCTACAGGAGAAGATATAGCCAATATATCAGAAGAACTATTAACTTGTTAACATTTAATACAGCCTTGCTGCGTAGCTTGAGGAAGACTACCCAAGCCATCAGTACTCTCCTGATCATCATGCACAATGCCATCACCTTTTCACGCACAACAGATTTGAAGTATGTTTTCCTCATTGATTTAGGCAATTCTATCTGAAGAGGCAATTGCCAGATTCTACATGACGTTGCAATTTGTCTAATTTGAATCTAGCAGATCAAATCTAACTATCCCTAACACTGTTTTGGGGTTTTTTTCCTGGATGAAATTGTGGAGCCATATTGTTGATTCCCAGGTGTCCAACAGCGAAATTAGGTGCCAACTGCATCACTGAAATGGAAAAGCAAAGTGCTAGAGTATCAAACCACTTCATACCTAGATATGTCAAGACTAAAGTGCTGATAGCATGATAGCAAAATAGCATGGCAGCAAGATAACATGTCTGCAAATGCTCTGAACAGGACTACAAAGCTTTACTTGACCACACTGCTACCTGTACAGATAACAGGACACAATTGGGTGAACATCATATCTGAAGCCTCAGTCTACAAACCTAAGTCCTACTGAATTAGAGCTGTTTAACGTCACTCAACAAAAAAGTGATCAAGAATGGCACAAAGTGACTTGGACAAGGAAACAGTTTTGTTCCTGTCCTCAAATATCACTGCCTCTGGATGTGCAACAAAACAAAAGAACAAACCATTTATTCCCCCCATATGAGCTCTAGTCATGGTTAAATCTTATGGGTGATAAAACAGAAGAGTATTTTGAAAATAAACTTAACAGTTTTACCAATCCAAAGGAAAAAAGTCTTACTAACTGTCCTCAAATATCACTGCCTCTGGATGTGCAACAAAACAAAAGAACAAACCATTTATTCCCCCCATATGAGCTCTAGTCATGGTTAAATCTTATGGGTGATAAAACAGAAGAGTATTTTGAAAATAAACTTAACATAGTTTTACCAATCCAAAGGAAAAAATTCTTACTAATTCATCTTTCTTTCTGAATCCTGTAAAGCACAGTACCAAGTTCAACATACTTGCACAGTACAGTGGACGACAGGAGAAAGGTAAAGGCTGAAAGTAAGAAGTAAGTTTATTAGTCAAAAGCATACTGCTTCCATTAAAGTTTTAATATTACAGTTAATACAGTACTATTATTCCTAGTACTACAATGCATCAGACACTAGTCCAAGTCTGTGTATTCAGTTATATCACCGTGCCGGCACATCTGGAGCTGAGGTAAAGTAACTAAAGCATCCTCAAGTTCCACAGGTAGCGCTACATCCTCTTTTTTTGCCCTCCCCAATCCATCCCCTATGTGACAACCTTTGGAAATATAAAGCATCTGCTGGAACATCATTTGTATGCCGTCTTTCCTAATGGCACAATCCCAACAGCTCCCCCAACTACTGCAGTAGTCGTAGCCTTACTACTGTCTGCCTGTGCTTTCAAGCTACACACAATATCCTAACACGGTATTAGAAACTTGCTTTTCTTAAAGTTTCCTTGCTAAGAATATTTATGATTGATTGAACACTTAATATTTAGAACTCGCTGCACCACAGAACTACTCAGCTGATTTCAACAGCAAGCACATACCTCTCCCTTTTGTGCACAGTGCAGTACCACTGGAGGTCCAATGACACGGCAATCTGCTTTGCAGAGGTTGTTAAAGATAGAATCTTGGAAGTCTGATACAACAAAGATAGTCTCAAATTCTGGGGAGTCAGAATCTCCAAGCTCTTCAATCGTCTCTGTCTTTATGTAGGGCACTTTAATCTCCTTGATGTATGGGGACAAAGGGGAAAGCATTATTCAGGCAACATACTTACACTGGTGTCAAAATTCAATTCATTTTTATTTTGCACCATTAGAAAAACATATGATTCAGATTTCAACAGAGACAGACTCTTAGGATTTGGGAAAGCTGAATGAGATGCACTGTTCTCTAGTATAAGAATAGCTATGAACTGCACCTAAAAAACATCTTAAAGCAACTCCTGCTTCTGAAGAATAAGAATTCTAGTTACTTTAGTAGTTTACGTATCAGTTCACACTGATAATCTTACTGGAAATACCTACAGATAGAAAAAATGAACTATGCACAAAAGAGAAATGAAATTTCAGACTGTCAGAACAGCTTAAGGTACTTCTGGATGCTACTAAAAAGTAGTATTCAGCTTGCAACAGCAATCCCTTTGCTGCATAAGATCTAAAAGAACAGAAGTCAATTTTGTTCATTGGTTGGTATTTTTAAGGGCTCTAAAAGTTTGCTCTGTTCCAATTTCAATTATTAGTTCCAAATTTTATTTTCTAGGTTTTCCACATCAAGAAACAGAGAATCACTTCTTACACTTAAATGTAAGTGCAGCCTTTAATTGAAAGACAAGTCAATTAACCGATTATGAAGTCAGTTCATAGCAAAAACTTATGTGTTGATTGAATATAAGCATGCAGTTGAATGTCTCCATTGATACTTCCATCCCCGTTAGAAAACACTGCTAATTAAGAGCTGCAGATATTACTTCCATATTTGAGAAAGCGTTTGTAAAAAAGCACCCATGTTGACAAGCTTTAAGTGACACCATCAGAAACATTAGCATATATTGTGACCATTATGCCCAATTAATATAAATTAAAGCGTGTGCACATTTCAGTCCCAGTGAAGTACAACATGCTGCATGCAATCACATGTGCTTAATTGCATGACATACCATATGTACAATACTTTTTATTAGTTTTTCTTCCGATTTACCAGGACTAGTTTCCTTTATCTTTATAACTGGTACTTCCATTATCTTAATGGTCTGTGGAAGAGGACAACTTTAGTACAAAACCAAATTGGTTACTAGAAGTCTAAAAGCATACCATCTCATTCCAATGACTGTTTTATCTTAGACCCACATACCTCCAAGGCTTTCAGAAGCTCCTCACGTTTCCCTGCTTCCTGAACCAAAACCACTCTTGTTTCTATTTGAGGCATTTCTTCTGTTTATAGAGAAACGAGGATAATATTCATATTTTAATAGAAAAATCCACGCTAGGTCTGAATCAAGCAATAACGTATAGAAGAACACAGCCAGACTGCATCCTTTCAAGATACCTTGTTTATCAGGAACAAGCCTGAAAATAAGTGTTGCCTCAAGAAGTTTGTCCTTTAATTAAGGCATACCCAATCAACTACAGAGCCTAAACTTTCTAGTATACGGTAAAATTTATGACCAGTTAGCCTACAGTCAAAGTAAGACCATACAAGAATAGTCAGCGAGGGCAAGAAGAAAAAAGAAAAATTAAAAAAATAAAACCAACAAAAGTATTGACTTAGTGCTTCTAGCAGAATTAGGTAATAAGACTTGCTGGAAAATAGATAGCTGGTATCTTTTCTCATTACT
The DNA here is from genome assembly GCF_000690535.1 of Cariama cristata. Taxonomy (NCBI): domain Eukaryota; kingdom Metazoa; phylum Chordata; class Aves; order Cariamiformes; family Cariamidae; genus Cariama; species Cariama cristata. The sequence continues at coordinate 3,029 of NW_009598255.1, read as the reverse complement.
GGTTCCTGGCTGACAACGATCATTACTTCCTCGTAACTGCTCAGTTTCAAGGAATATCAGACCTGAAGTTAGACATCTTGTTCTTTTTCTCCGTGTATTAATAAGCTTTCAAAATATTAGGAGAAAGGGACAAGTCTCACCTCCATGTCATTTGCACCAAAAGAATGCCACTGGATTTTGGCTACTGCATTGCAGGAAAACAAAAATATCTTTTTTCGTTAATTTCGAGATTTGTTCTTGAACTAATTTCAAGCTCAAGACTATTCATCTGAAGGTCTATCTGTACACAACAAAGCAGCTGTAATTTCCAAACATTGATATCAATATATCACCTGGAATGATTTATTCCACAGAAGAGGCATCAAATGGAAATAACAGCTTTGTATACGTCAGCCAGAAGACTCATTTGATTTCATCACTGTAACCCCAAATTTTTATAAACAAGATGAGTTAAAAATTACCACCTTTGTTGGCAAAAGGATACCAAACCAACACCCTTTTGGTCACCCTACATACAATTCTGTCGTTCAGCAAAGCACTTTTGCTTTTTCAAAACTACTAAATACCTACAAGGTAACCAGTCATTACAAAAACATAGTAGTCTTGAAACAAGCTTCTCCCATTACCTTCAACATCCAAAACAGATCCAGGAAATACATTCTCTTTGGAGGTTTCTATAATTTTGGAATCAAGAACAGAAGAATCAGCCAAGAGGCTCCTGCCGGTTTCAGACACCAACGTACTGTTGTCAGCCATGATTACGTCTTGCTTCTTTCTTCAACAGCTAGAAGAGAGATGTGCTAAACTAAGTTACAGTTGCAAAAAGCTCATTAGTAAGAGTTCTATGACTAAGGCAGTCAGAAGTAACTTCAGACTTCTGAAAAAACATTTAGACTCTTATTAAATCCCACTCACACCAATAGAGTAGTTCTGAAAGAGTATTAGGAGTCACCCAATTGATAGAAAGGACTGACAACAAACCTATTACAGAAATGGTTCTTAGCAGGCTGCTTACCACAGAAAGCTGCAGAGAGGGCACTTCAGCTCTGAGCAGCAGGGAAGCACTAACTCTAGTGTTCCTTTTAAAAAGTTCAGTCACAAAACACCAACAAACTAAGTGAACTTGTTTGCTTCAGTGATAAACTATTATAAGCTAGATTTGAGAACAAGATTAGCATTGTTAAAGTAAAACATTAGCAGAATTAGGGTACACAAAGCACCTTGCTAAAATTTGATTTTTCAAGTGAACTGGCTAGTTACTGTGGTTACATAAAAATGACCACCCAGGGAATAGAACCAGCAGTATTTACTCAAAAGAAACATTAGGTTTCTCAAAATGCATGAGAGTGTCTACAAAGTTAGTAAGCATATATATGTCTATCTGTATGATCTAGCCTATCATCCTACATTTACTATAATATAGTAGAAATATCCATTCATCATCTGTCTTCTCTCAGACAGAATATATCTGTGCTCTCCCTGCCCAATAAACAAACTTGTCACATACTGGAAAGGCAGAACTCCTATTCCTCTCATAATTTGTACAAGTAGCTACCTAAATCTTCTATCAGAAAATTTGTTCCAAGACACCTGCCCAACACGCAGCCCATTTTCTTTTGTGCACGAAGCAAGAAGCATGCATTTCCTGTGATTCATCATTCAATCATATTTAAATATTTGCACAGTGATATCAGAAGTTACCCAGAATAATCACTGTATCTAAATTGCTGTAGTATAATAACCCTCTGTGTCACTTTAACTGAAGTCTTTCTCATCATGACTGTAAATACCCCTTTAAAACAGTAGCCACTCAAATAATACATTAAAGCATTTTCTGAAAGAGGACTCGTGAGGTAGTAAAACCCTCAGAGTACAGCACATACTATTTTTCAAGTTGTGCAATGCCTGTCCAATTACATAGCAAAGTAAAAATCAGAAGACAAAAAATAATGAGTGTTTTGGCATAACAGCAATATAGAAATGAGTTTATCTTTTAGAGTTTAGGAGAACATGTTTGAGACTCTTGGACAGGATTCATGTCCTTATAATACATCAGGTAAGCTCCTAATATAGTGATGAGCAGTAAATCAACACTACAGATCTATCATAATTCTAGGTATATTCAATTATCAAAATTGCCACCTTAGTTGCAATTTTAATGTCACACAGAGCTGTGCAGGCTCCACAGAATTTTCCTAGCAGTAAGTCCCAGTCACCCAGCTAGTTTATCTCAGAACACCTTGAGACCTAGCAAGTGGAGACAGTAACTTTAACCAGAAAGTCTTTAGGGATCACCTGTCCAGAAGGTTATAAGGATAGCACACCAGGAACCGTTTTACAATTACCTCTTCTTTGGCAGCGAGGGTGGAGGGAAGCATAATCTTGGAAGATTCAAACCATATTGTTAATAATGATTACCACATAGGCAGTTATATGTAAAATCAGACCAAACAAAACCCTCCATTAAATTTAAATCCTACAGATAATTTTTAAAGAGTCTGAGACATCAATACGATTCCTGTCATGCTGCTGTTGTTATACCTAATAACATGTATACGAACACGCACTTACAGAGAACTTCATAGTATGTTTGGGACAGGCCCATACTTGGGGCTGGGCATTGACTGTCTTCATGTCTTTTCCAATCTGTTTATTTATGGGGTTCCATAAAAAAATATTCCCTGCTTTAATGGTCACATATTAATTAATACCATAATACTTGTCACTAGACTTACACACTGCTAGTGCCAAAATATAGAACAGAAAACACAGCACACAAGAGATACCAACATAACAGCTTCCCCTCACATAAAAGAGAGCAAGAGGCAGAACACCATCGCTACAGGATTCACGCAGACCTGAACGCCCTTACAATATTACACTTACAAATGACCTCCCAGTAGTTTGTGGAAAGCCTGAAGGTCACAAAACATCCACACGCTAAAATAATATTTCTTTTAAAGCAAGGAGAAGACATTTAAAAGCCTCCCGTGTTCCTTGTTCGCCTTCCGTGGAACCACCCAGGACCG
>NW_009598254.1:21618-31505 GCF_000690535.1 Cariama cristata | reverse complement strand
TATGATTCTATGTAGTAAGCATTGAAGCGTTTGCTGGCAGTATGGCTTGTTTTGGTTGGAGTCTTGGCACTTCAGGGGAGAGTATCAAGGAGGAGGGAAGTGTACCTTGTGCTAGCGTCAGGTGACAGCAGCAAGTCGTGAGAAGGTGTCAAGGAGAGAAATTCTGGGGGAATCTTAGCGCCTCTGTCTCCTAGTGGAAGGTGAGAATGGTACTTCCTGTAATGTGGATCTCCTGATGTGCTTTGTAAGACTCAGATTTAGGTGACATGAAGCATTTGGTACTGCGAGAGTGGCTGTTGCTACTTGTTCTGGTTTCAGTACTTTGACATAGGGAGAGGTCGTAAAGTTTAGGGAGGAGTTGATGTTTACAGACATACGGGTTGTACAGCTGCTTGTGTCTGGCAGGTATGGATTAACAGGACAGTTTTGCGATGCTGCAATTACTGTAAGTTGGTATATTTTTTTTGGTATATTATATAAAAGCTGATATATTGAGTTGATGTAACAAATGCGAGGGTATGTTTTTCAGTGTGTCTCCTCTAATCAGTCAGGATTGATTACATTGGCAGGACTTCAGACACATACCAGGTATTTACTAATCAACTGTTATCAAACCTATCTTGATACAGAAAATGGCTGCAAGAGAAAGAATAGGTAACATATGATCTCTATATACTCGCTTCTACCTGCCTAACTCCACCTCACTGCTTCCATATAGTTTCATTCCATCTGCTTCAATCCCTCCTTTGTGATAGAAAGATAGGTCTTCGTTTCTTCATCATTTTTATTTTTTTTCCTCGAGTTTTCTCAAGACACAGAATGTTGCCTGTAGCCTTTTGTGCAAGTCATGAAGGGGTGATGTTTTTGTTAGACTGGGATCAGGCTCTGAAGAGCTAGTGTGACTCGATTTGACATTTTGTTCCTTTTCGTTCAGGCAGTTCTTGGTGAAAGTACACCTGTTGAAGAACAAAGAGACAAACAAAAGTGTTGAGGGAGTCTTGAACTATCACGAGGGGCCTAAATCCTGTTGACCTTAATGTTTTGTCTCTTGACAGATACTATCTTGCTTCTTGCTCGTTACCTAGAGATGTGAAATGACATAGAATCATAGACCCGTTTAGGTTGGAAAGGGCCTTTAAGATCATCGAATCCAACCATAAACCTGACATGGCCAAGTCCACTACTAAACCATGTCCCTAAGCACTGCATCTGCGTGTCTTTTAAATACCTCCAGGGATGGTGACTCTACCACTTCCCTGGGCAGCCTTTTCTTCACCAAAAGGGTTGTCAAGCATTGGAAATTCTTCCTAATATCCAATCGAAACCTCCCTGGGCACAACTTGAGGCCATTTCCTCTTGTCCTATCACTGTTTACTTGAGAGAAGAGACTGACACCCACGTCGCTACAACCTCCTTTCAGGTCATTGTAGAGAGTGATAAGGTAAAAATAACATGTTTTGTTCTGTATCTTGCCAAGGAACCTGTGATTGCCAGGATTTGGTCCACTTCATATTTTTCTTTTCCCCTCTTGTTTTTTTTTGTCAACAACCATGGATATTGAGAGTTACTGAAATTCCAATACTTCTGTCATGAGTGGGAAACCTGAGGTTTCTATTTGAATACTCTTCCACATCATAGCATATGTGGAAAAGCATGAGGTGTTAGGACATGTGACTTGGTCACTGTTGTCAGACAGTTGTGCCTGGAAGAGAGGCCTCTTGTGCCAGATCTGTTTTTTCGGTAGGTAAGGCTTGGGGGGGAGAGTGTTCCCTGCAACTGCAGTTGTGGAAATGCAGATGTTTGTTAGCCATGCTGACCTCTGTGGAGTCACAGCTGGACCACTCCCAACACTTGAGCTGGCCAGACCAGAAGTCCTTGTCGTATATTGTGCTGTAGTTAAAAGATCTTCGATCCTGTTATTATTTCGGATGCACAGCAATGGATGCCATTTTGTTGATCTAGAATGAGAAATAATAATGAGGACTAATTTCTCAAGGCAATTTTTGTCCAGACTTTCCTCTTTCCTCGGCCCGGTTCATCCTTATGCCTTGACTTCTTAATAATTGATTTTTTTTCTAGAATGGGGGGTGGAAAGCAAAATGAAGGGTGGATGGCTGTGCTAAAAGGATATTAACTAAAGTCACCAATAAGTGTGTTTTGTTTCTTTTTTTTTACCCCCATAATGTAGTAAAATAAAAGAGAATATTGATGTCTGGATACAATAAAAGAATGCTAATACTTCTCTGTGCTAATTCCAACAGTGAAGATGGAGAAAGAAGCAGAGGAAGAAAGAATCCGGAAGCATAAAGCTGCAGCTGAAAAAACTTTCCAGGATGGAATTGCCAAAGCAAAGCTGGTGATTCGCAGGACCCCAATTGGCACTGATCGTAATCATAACAGGTAGGAAAGGAAATGATCCTGAGGTGCCAGCTCTGCCCTCCAAGAGGAGCTTTATGAGATAGCAGCCCCCAAGAAGTGATTGGTACAGACGGTGTTGAGAGAAGCCCCCTTGTATTGAACTGTGGAGGAGAGCAGAAGTGATTTTTTTTGTGTGTCTAGAGTGTAAGGCTCTTCATTAGTTTACATGGCCAGCTTTCTGAGGCCTTGCTGTGGAGGTCGGGATCTGCTAGCCAGTGGAGCTTCAAGTGCTTGCATCAGTGCTCAAGAAGCTAATTACCATCATTTTTTTTTTCCGTGTTTGTTGCACAGGAATGCTCTTAGAATGGATTCTAATAAAAGCTTTTCATGTTTCTCAACTGTACTAATATAAAGATATACATGCATTCAATTTTTATTGAGTCAAGCACAGCGAATACGCAAATAGAAGCGGATGTGTGTAACTAGCCAGAAGAGGAGACAGGTATTTGTTAACATATACGTTTCCTACAGGTATTGGCTGTTTTCGGATGAGGTTCCTGGCTTGTTCATTGAGAAAGGCTGGGTACATGACAGTATAGACTACAGATTCATCCTGCCCCATCAGAAAAAAGACAACTTTAAAAAGGACTATAGCCTGGGAGGTACGATCAGCCTGCTTCTCTGTGGATATTTCATTTGTTGCTGTCTGACTGCTAGAATGAATTCATGAATGTAAGGGAGAACTGTCTAGTCTGAGTGTTTTCATGAGGACACTCTGATTTAAGCCTTCTTTAAAGTCTAGAAGCCTGCACACAGGAGAGTCATGCTCATGATGATCTCCCTCCTGCTGCTGCAGGTCTTGAGACTGCCTGCAATGTACCACATAAGGACCGTGGGATACAATCGCCTCTCTCTCAAACAGTGAGGTTGAGTTCAGTTGTGGACTAGTCCCTCTGGTTTACTCTGAACCTGCTGAGTTGCAGTGTGCTGGACTTCTTGGGCAAGAAGTTCCAATGGTGGCAAGACTCCTTAACCTGTGAAGTAGTATCAAGCAGGACAGTCTTCTAGATACCTATGGCTTTGCTGATTGAGGCCATTTTGGCAAATAACCCTCTTGCGCACATCCTCTCAGCTGGCTGTTCACCCTGTACTGAATGTGCAGGAGAGGTGGAACAACTAGCTGAAGGTCTTCTAGTGCTTCCTCTGTAATTTTGGCTGGGTGACTTGGAGCCTGGGTGGTGGAGCCTTGCAGGCGGAACTTGGACATGCACAAAAATTAGTCCGTGGGGAGGGAAACTTCAGCGTTTCTATGTGGAAATGGTTCTTGGTACAGAAGAGCATGCTATAATCTGAAACCAGTTGCAGTTTTAGTCCTGATCGTTTCTTGCTTTTGAAACATCATAGGCTGGCATTGAGTCTGTGTACAGCAATACTCTGTGTGAGAGGCTATATTGAGTTAAATCAGAGCGCCCTCACCTAGTGGTACTTTGTCTTAGGCAATGGGCAGAGTAGACATCTGTAGAAGAATGGAACAGGGCAAACCTACAGTGAGACATTTTATCCAGCATGTAACTTTCCAGCCATCTGCATCTTGGTGACTTATTGAGCTGGAGGAGGTGTCATTCAGTGGTCCTTGATGGGTATATTTTCTTATGTGAACTTTTTCAGATATTGACTTGCCATGTTCCTGTACACCAGCGGGCTTCCAGCTGTATTAATTTCTTAGCTGCTGCCTGTGTATTTACCCAGTTAGCGTGCAAGATTTCAGCATGTTCCTTTTGCAAAGGCTTAAATAAGCAAAGGTTTCAATTCATGTCAGACTGTTGTCTTAAGATGCTTGGAAATACAAATACATCCTATTTATAACTCATTCAGTTCTAAAAGTACTTTGTCAGTATATAGCTAAAAAGTGAAACTAGTTTGATGTATTGGAAATAGTAGGAATGCTTTTCTTAATGTTATGTAAGAGCTCTATGATGTAATTTCTTTAAAGATCTGTAACTTTTTTTTGTATTTCTATAAATGCATATACTGTGAGCTTTAGCAAACTGATGCTGGATTAGCTTTCCCTGACAAACGTATTGCTAGCCTAGATGCTGATTATAAATTCTTACCTGGAGATAGGTTAGCTTTTGCAAAATGAAAATGCTCACTGAGGAGGAAGATGAATGAGAATACAGTTGAGCTTGTGCTTTTCTTTTACAGACTGCGCAGCCACCGATGGCAGAGTGAGCAAGCTTCACCGGTCTGTGCATGCTGCAGACCTTCCCGCAGAGACCACTGCACCCAAGCAGGGACAGAACTTATGGTAATACACACTTTTATAGCTGCAAAGTACTCAAAGCGTAGAGGTCAAGGAAACTAGACAGATTTCTTTTGACAGACCCTACTATATACCTATTACTCTTTCAGTACTTAACAGTTGGATTAGTTTAGCAATTCTACAGGCCTTTGTTACTGATGTTATTACTAGTAGTGAAAGGCTAATAGGGCAGCCAGTCCAAGAGGCAGTGGAACCATTATAATCAACTTAATCAGACTTAAAGCCAGTATAAATTAAGCTGGTAAAACGCTACATTGATGTATTGCTTTTTAAATATTTTATGTTAAGAAGAATTGTTAATTTAGAAGAATTGCTGTGCATTTTATTTCAATATTGGTAAACATTACTTCAAAAAGCAAAACAAACAAATAAAAAAAAAAACCCACAAGAGGAAGGAAGCAGTGACCTAGCTAAGCGTGTCTAGGTTTTCTTTCATGGTTCATCTCAGCAGACCTGAATTGTGGCACATGGAGTCCTTGAGCACATGAAATTAAAATCTTCATTGAGATGTTGGAAACAGGCCTATATCCTGTGTGTTCTTGTGCTATGTGAGATATGCAGAGCCATCACCCAGCTCCTTGTCAGTGTCGTCTTCCCAGGCTTCACAGCAGACTGTGGTGGTGTCCTTTTGTTCTCCTATAACACCATGTCATGGAACTGATTTTTGTTGCTACTGATAATTATAGCTTAGCAAAATTATTCTTCAATGTTGACAGCCTGTTATCCCTTTAATGTGTCCCAGTGCCAAGCAGTAGCCACCAACGTGTCTTCTAAGTGAATCAAATGTAAACACTCTACCTTTGAGCATGTTTGATTGTGACTTGCTCCAATAATTGGCCCTACCAATGTCTTTTATCTTTAAAGAAGATCTCCTATGTCAACTGTTGCCCTGTGAGGTAAGGAGTGATCAGCAGTGTCCCCATGCCAGAAAATACTGGCTACAGCTTTACCTACTAAACTGCCTGTGAAGGATTCTGCATTTTTTTAGATAACCCTGAGAAGTAACTGTCACAAAGTACTTGCTCTTGCAGCTGCCCTATTAGCAGTGGCTTTTCCCCAGAGTTTTCTACTGCTGACACAGAAAGCGGGCTTACTTGATCTTTGATAAATATCACCAGTTGTGAGCTTAGCTCCAAAGCATAGTTCCACTGCTGCAAGTCAGAGCTACTTTACTAAAGATGTTCATGCTCCCCCACCAGGAACTGTCAAAGAGACTGTGGATGTCTTGATTCATCTAAACCATCAGCATTGAGTGCTGACTCTTTGTATTGCTTTACTCCTCCTCTTTCATTGCTAGTAGGTCATAGGAGATAGCAGTGTTTCCTGTGCATGCCTTTGCTCTGTCCAATATTGCCATGACAGATCTCCACCCCTTTCTCAGTCTAGTCTTTTACACATCTTGTCATGTGGCCAAAATTCACACAATGAGGCTTCCCTAGGGAATGAGTGCTAAACAGGAGGTCGTGGAGGGCAGTACAATCCACAGGGAAGACCTCTCTGTTCTTTCTACCTACCTCTTTTAATACGTGATCGTCATTTAGCAGAGACAGCAAGACGTGTTCCAGTAGGAGGACAAATTATGTAATGAAAACAGTAGCTTAAATTAATAGTGCATATTGCTGTAAACTGAAGACAATGTAGAGCCAAATCAGATGACTGAAGTAACACAGACTCCCTGCAACTTGTAATTCCAGGCCAAACTTGAAAAAGCATAGTATTTCATATTACAGTCTTGAATTGCTCAATCAGGTTGGCAACTCAGCAACATGCTGAGAGAGATCAAGGTGGTTACAAAGGTAGGAGTGCTTTATGGAGTAACTGGGCATACAACCCAGGAGAAACAGCTCTTTGAACCAGGTCCTGTACACTCTCAGGACTGAATTATATTCTCTTACTAAAAGCTGCTTTGTATGAAGTGACCATAATATGCAGTATTCTCCTTTTTTAAAAAAAGAGAGTTACAAAAAGAATTAAGAAGCTTGTTTAAAAAAAAAAAGTGTAAAGTGGCAGCCAAAAGCTTAAGGTGCTTTGAAAGAGATTGTCTTAAAGTTTCTATACTAGGTGGTCAAAGCAAGTGCTGCCTCTTACCTTTGAGAAAAAGGTTTGAGGAAACTTAGAAACAAAACAGCAGCAACAATAACAAAACATTTCCAGTGTGGTTCACATCAGGATAAGGAAACTATTAAAAGTAAGCAGGCCTACTTAAAAACTGTGGTTGAGTCTAAGTGAGGAAAATAAAAAGGATGATAAACCAAAGTACAGAGTAAGGGTGAAACAATTTTTTTTTTTCTTTCTTTCTCCTTGGGAAACAACCTTGCTTCACAAGATCTGTTGTTACAGGGTCTGCCCTAGAGTAAGAGGGAAGCTCTTCTCATGAGTGAATAATTGGCTAAGAAATACGAAATAAATTGGATAAGTACTCTAATTTGTATCTTCTGTAGGGAGATGGAGAGTAATGCTAGAGAAGAATGGTGAAGTCTCCTAAAGAAAGAGGATTTTCTTTTGATACAGAAAAAGGGATCAGGAAATTAAACCAGCAAGTAGCAGTTTTGAAATACAGAAGAAAGTACTACTTCAGATCATACAGCAACTCGCTGCTGCCAGCTGCTGTGGATCTTCAAATTTGTACCCATTCAAAGCACCAGTTGATCAAATTGCTGAAAGAGGAGTTCATTGAGGAGTTTTAAGCACAAAGGTTCTTGTCCTGGCACAGAGGAAGTCCTCAAACCAGCAGATGCCAAAATCTGTAGGGGCAGGTCAAAGAAATGTCACTTTGCCCTTTTGCCACTCAGAAATAAGATGCTGAGCTGGGTGTTTTTTTTTTTTTTTTTTTTTGGCCTGGCTGTTATGCCACAGTGTCTTTGATTTCTGTCCTTTTTGGTACCTGCTAGGAAACACTGCTAACAATCACAGCACTTGCTGATTTTTTTTTTTTTTTGAGGGTATCATGCCTGTGTGCATTGGTTCTGCCAAGCAGGTTGGTGGTGTCAGGATGTTGAGGTAAAGCAATGCAAATGAAGATCTGAGCCAGATGTAGGCCTTCATGCCCTTAAAGCGAGCAGGGTGCACAACAGCAACTTTTCAAAGAAAACGTAACCACTTCTAACTTAGCATTCTTCTGTGATGTCTGCATGACTTTCTCCTAACTGACAGGGCCACCTAAAGCCATGTCTGCAGATAAGCAGTTAAGCTTCCTCAACTGAAAGACTTTTCTTTAAAGCTCTAGAACTGCAAAGAGCCTGTTTGCTAAGTACCTATCTGACAGCTGTCACCATGTACAGGTAAGCTTCCACAAAAAGACAAGTGACAACCTGAGAGCTGTTATATCAGGGGATAGCCAGTAACTAGAACTTCCCTCTGAGGAAATCCATATTCCTATTACTGTATTTTCCTCTGTGACCATTGCCATTGATCTCTCCAATCTCAAGGACTCCTATGAGCATAGACAGTTATGGAAGAGTCTCCTCCTTGGCTGTTTTTTGTACACTGTCCTTGCACACCCTGAGAAACCCTGAGACCACACTGAAGTCCTTGGATATCTACACTCCCTGTTGTTTCGATACGAGGACTTGTTCAGCTCTAACTCATAACATTAGCATATGGTGCATAGGAAGTTCCATTTGTGTTCTGCTTTAACTCCTGCCATCTGTCTCTTTTTCCTGGTAGTACATCTAGCATGGGATTGAGTAGCCTCACAGTGCACACAGAGCATCTTTAGCTTTACCCTTTTATACTGTAGAGTGATGAGACTTTGAAATGAACACCAAATTAAATCCACAAATGTTTGTATGTCACAGTCCTGCCCCTTTTCTCCTTGAGGATCGGAGCCAGTAGGACATTGATAAAGGGAGAAATAGATTCCATACTTCTGCCAAGAGTTACACAAACAATATCTCATGGAAGTGGTTTCTGCTTTCCGTACTTCGCTAAAAAGAAGAGGGCCCAATGTTCTATCCTAAAAGTGCAGAGGCTGAATCATTGTTCTCATTCAGAATCATAAATGCTTGGTTACTTCTGTCTTCTCCAGACAGGTGGACTGGTCCCATTTCTAACATTGTGCACCACTTTCACTGATGTTGATGCTTATTAAAAAAATCTCCCTGTTTAAAGCTTCTGGGCACACAGTCCCTGAAAAAGTCTTCTGTCCGTACCATAGTGCTTCATGAGCTGTGTACATACTGGTCTTCCCTGCAAAAACCACGGGTTAATCACCACCTTTGTAGTATATTAGTATGCAGGAGACTTCTTGCTCATCCTGGTCAGAAAGCAGTTGAATTTTGGAAACAGTGGCATCTCTGCAGAGTAACTCCCGTTGTTCTTCATCTATTAGGAATACACCATGATATGGCGGGTCCCCTCAGCAGACAATTTGAGTTAACCATGAGTGGGTGCTGACAGACTCCATTCTCACGCCTATATTCTACAGATGGAGTTCCCCTGTTTCCACCAACCCTCCAGAGCAGGTACTGATCCTGGGCTCCTCTAGATGTTGTCCTCTTGATTTCTTCATTCCCTAGTCTGCAGTCTAGGTTTTATACCTTTCTCTGTCCCTTGCAGCCTGTAGCCTGAGAAGAGGTAGGAATATTCAGCCTGAGTGAATAACAAGAGCTGCTTTTGACTTGATGCTTGTGCCCTTTGTCCCTTCTGTTTTGACTGCTGGCCAGTCTGCTGGCTTGTGCTGCCAGAAATGTGAGACAAGAATCTAGGCTGTTACTTAGGGATACAGGAAGCCCTTACCCCAGTCAGGATTTCCCCTTTCAGATCAGTTTGAAGACCTCCATCTGGTCTTGACTGTCCCAAAGGCATCTTTCCCATCGCTCTGGATTGTGTTATTAAGCTCTGTGTGAGGCCACATGAAGGGCACCAGTTGCCTTCCCCTCCCTCTTACCAAGACCACAAGCTCATAGCGCTATTGCTTGCCCTGTTGAAGATGCCAGCCCTGTCTTACCATGTCCATGCTCCCAGCCTCATGCTGGTTGAGGCTTAGTTGGAGGTGCCGGTGGTTCCTTCAGGTGGTAGGGAGTGCATGGAGCTAGGTTGAGAACCAGGAATCAAACTAACGCAGGTACTCCTTTGATATGTTTGTATTTTGCACATTTGAGTTCAGGCTGATGTAGAACAGTTCCCTTTCCCAGAAATCCGAGTTTTTACTCTCAGGGCAAATTGGGAAGATTCAAGTACCTGTTGCAGATGTTCTCCCTTCCCT